>NW_027448499.1:0-36391 GCF_038048845.1 Mixophyes fleayi
TGTGAGCTGATTCCTATCCGCTGCCTCCGTGCACTACAGTCTTCAAACCACTTCTCCTACTGTGGTTCCCATACCACTTCTACCATCTACTGTATCATCGTGACTGTGAGCTGATTCCTATCCGCTGCCTCCGTGCACTACAGTCTTCTAACCACTTCTACTCTACCATTTATTATTGGGACTGTTAGCTGATGCCTATCCGCTGCCTCCGTGCACTACAGTCTTCAACCTGCAACTCGTCTGTGTTTCATCATCGTGACTGCTAGCTGATTCCTATCCGCTGCCTCCGTGCACTACAGTCTTCAACCTGCAACTCGTCTGTGTTTCATCATCGTGACTGCTAGCTGATTCCTATCCGCTGCCTCCGTGCACTACAGTCTTCAACCTGCAACCCGTCTGTGTTTCATCGTGACTGTTTGGCTGATTCCTATCCGCTGCCTCTGTGCGCTTCAGTCTTCAGTCCTTGTCAACGCTCCCGTGTTTCCTTGAGTCTGCCTCCACTATTGCTACCCGCTATTCTCCGTGATCAACAGTGCCTGTTCAACTCTGCTCTCCCGTGTCCCATCGTTACTGCACCTGCTGGTTGCTATTGGCTACCTCCGTGTTCCCGCAGAGACCCGCTGCTGCTACTCCTCAGCACTACTCATCCATCTACTGCTGATCCGCTCTCCACGCTTTCCTGTGTTCCCTGCTGGTCTACCTACCCGTGCGCTGCACCTACTAGACCACCGCTTCACCCATCCAGGGACTTCGCATCCTGCCGGCCTCCTGCCGTTCAGGTATCTCTGCACTCCTGTCTGACTGCCTCCTGAACCACGGTATGCATACTTCTCATTGACTGTGCTGTGTATTGCATACCTTGCTGGACTGTGTTGGTTCTCCTCTGGAGTGTGCTATCCGCTGAGTCTATTGCCATCATTGACTGTGTTATCTTATGCTGGACTACTTCAAGAGACTTTCTATATTGGCAGTATTGTTCAGTCATCTATACATTTATATTGTGCATATCACTGTGGTTCAAAGTCAAGGTGCCCGTGTATATCTTGTGTTGCAGTCTCTCCCCGTGCACCTCCTCACATATATATTCAGTGGTACAACTTGCTGAAGGCAGACCACTGATCCCTGTTTCCTGTATCACCTGTTCCAGTATCCTCTCACATAGCAGTGGTACAACTTGCTATCGCAGACCACTGACTACCCGGATACCTCCACTTGGATTCCACTCCTTCACTCAGACAGCGGTACAACTTGCTATCTGCAGACCGCTGACTCTCATCACCCCCTCGTTTCTGTTGGACATTCCTCCTCACTATAGCAGTGGTACAACTTGCTACCGCAGACCACTGACTACCTTCACGTGTCCTTTGTCCATACAGTTCCTCGTGTATTACTACCTCCATATTGCCAGTGCTGCTAGTCATAGACTTTCCTGAGCATCTCATCACCTGCTATTTCCTGTTCCGTGATCACCCTGCTACCAGAGTACCATATTACCACCTATACTGCTCTGGTAAGCCTATCACCTGGTGATCCCTGGGTAAAGACTCCTAGTGCCCGTGACAGTAAGATCAGGCCATGACAGACCCAGATACGGAACCTACCGCTAAGGAGATGCTGCAGCATCTGGTCAGCCGTGTGGAGCAACAGGATGCTCGCCAACAGCTGTTACTTCAATGTTACCAATCGTTAACCTCCCAAGGAACATCTGGACAGACTGTTACAGCTAATATTGAAGCTCCTGTGCTTGCCTCCGTTTCCCCAGTGCCATCCCAGGTGTCTACAGCTCCTACGCTTCACCTGCCTACTCCGTCAAAATATGACGGGGACCCCAAAACTTGTAGAGGTTTCCTTAACCAATGTTCAGTCCATTTTGAACTCCAACCTCAAAATTTTTCTACCCATCGTTCCAGAGTGGCCTATCTTATCTCATTGTTTTCTGGACAAGCCCTGGCTTGGGCCTCCCCTCTGTGGGAGAGAAACGATCCAATTCTACAAGATAGTGCCAAATTCATTTCCACGTTCCGAAGTGTGTTCGATGAACCAGGTCGTGTGACTTCCGCTGCTTCCAGCATTCTTCGTTTGCGACAAGGCTCCCATACAGTAGGACAGTATGTCATTCAATTTAGGATCCTAGCCTCTGAACTTCAGTGGAACACTGAAGCATTAGTTGCCGCCTTCTGGCAGGGGCTCTCCGATAAAATTAAAGATGCACTGACTACCCAAGAGCTTCCTTCGTCACTAGAAGATTTGATCTCTCTTTGCCATCGTGTAGATATGAGATTTCGTGAAAGAGAGTCTGAGAAAACAACGGCTGTCAAAGCACCTCTTCGTTCAAACCCTCAATTTCGTCCAGCTCCATCCTCTGTGATTCCCATGGAGATAGGACGTTCCAAATTATCTTCAGAGGAGAGGAGACGAAGAGTAAAGAATAGACTCTGTATCTATTGTGCTGATTCCACGCATATGCTCAGCTCTTGCCCTAAGAGATCGGGAAATGCCAGGCCCTAACTAGTTCTGGAGAGGTGAAGTTAGGGTCCCTGGAGTCCTCTCCATCGTTTATGAAATCTAAAGTCTGCGCTTTTGAGGTTACGATCTCCTTTGCTACCAAATCCTTTGAGTCCCAGGCATTGATTGATTCCGGAGCAGCAGGAAATTTCATTTCTAAATCACTAGTGAATCAATGGTCCCTACCAGTGATCACTTTAAAAACACCCATTACTGTGACGGCTATAGATGGATCACGTCTCATCAACGGTCTCATCACCCAGAGTACGTCTCCAGTAACCCTTCAGATTGGTGCACTACACCATGAAGAAATTTCGTTTTTAATTCTTCCAGTTACGACAAGTCCGATTGTCTTAGGCCTTCCATGGCTTCAGTGTCACTCTCCCCAGATTGACTGGCGCACTCCTCAAGTTATGTCTTGGGGGTCTGAATGTCACCAGCGTTGTCTTTCTCAAGTTATTCCTCTTAAAGTACAGCAATCTTCCATCGCATATTCCTCCCCGGGACTCCCTCCTCAGTATGCTTCATTTGCCGATGTGTTTGATAAAGCTCAGTCTGAACGTCTTCCTCCTCATCGTTCTTGGGATTGTCCGATCGACCTTCTACCTGGCAAGACTCCTCCCAGGGGCCGGGTCTATCCTCTCTCGTTACCTGAAACTCAAGCCACATCTGAGTACATACAGGAGAATCTCCAGCGCGGCTTCATTCGACCTTCCACCTCTCCCGCTGGAGCTGGGTTCTTCTTCGTCAAAAAGAAGGATGGATCATTACGCCCTTGTATAGATTTTCGTGGACTCAACGCCATTACTATCAAGAATCGGTATCCCATTCCGCTGATCACTGAGCTATTTGATCGCATCAAGGGAGCTCGGATATTTACTAAGTTGGATCTTCGTGGTGCCTACAATTTAATTAGAATCCGTTCCGGTGACGAATGGAAGACCGCGTTCAACACCAGAGATGGGCATTACGAATATTTAGTAATGCCCTTCGGGCTGTGTAATGCCCCCGCTGTTTTCCAGGGTTTCATCAATGAGATCTTTCGGGACTTATTATATGTATGTGTCGTTGTCTACCTGGACGACATATTGATCTTCTCACAGGACCTGCCTTCTCATCACCAACATGTGGCAGAGGTCCTCTCCAGACTACGGAAAAACTCATTGTTCTGTAAATTGGAAAAATGTTCATTCGAATTACCCCAGATTCCATTCTTGGGGTATATAGTTTCCGGAGTTGGCCTGAAGATGGATCCAGACAAAGTAAATGCTGTACTACATTGGCCTCAGCCAACTACTCTTCGTGCCATCCAGCGTTTTTTAGGTTTTGCCAATTACTATAGACGCTTCATTCAAGACTTTTCATCCATTGCATCTCCTATTGTGGCCCTAACTCGGAAAGGGGCTAATACTAAGCAATGGTCATCTGAGGCTCTCCAAGCCTTTCAAATTCTCAAAGAGTCCTTCTCGTCTGCTCCCATTCTTCGACAGCCTGATGTGACACTTCCCTTCTTCCTAGAAGTAGATGCCTCTAATGTGGGCTTAGGAGCCATTCTCTCCCAACGCTCGGAGCAACAAAAATTACATCCTTGTGCCTTCTATTCTCGGGGTCTTCTGCCCGCAGAGAAAAACTATACTATCGGGGACAAGGAGTTGCTGGCCATCAAAGCTGCATTGGAGGAATGGAGATACTTGTTGGAAGGAGCTCGCCATCCGGTGACGATCTTCACGGATCATAAGAACTTGTCATATTTGCAATCTGCTCAATGCTTGAACCCTCGTCAAGCAAGATGGTCTCTTTTCTTTTCCCGTTTTGAATTAATTATAACCTTCAAACCAGCCGCTAAGAACAAGAAAGCTGACGCTCTATCTCGAGCTTTGGTGACGTCCTCTGATGTAGAAGAGGTTCCCAACCATGCTATTCTAGACCCCAAATGTATTTCTCTGGCTGCTTCATCCACCAAAATGCTACCATTTGGGAAGACCCTCGTGCCTCCTACTCTGAGGAGGAAAATCCTTTCGTGGTTCCATGCCTCTCGTTTTTCCGGACACGCCGGTGAACACAAGACCTTTGAGATTCTCTCTCGAAGTTACTGGTGGCCTTCAATGAGGAGAGACGTCAAAGAGTTTATTGCTTCCTGTGATTTATGTTCTCAGTTCAAATCCTCCCGCAGAACTCCAGCAGGGTTGCTGCGACCACTACCCATTCCGTCCAAACCTTGGACCCATATTAGTATGGATTTCGTTACTGATTTGCCACCAAGTAAGAATCACAATACTATTTGGGTAGTGGTAGACAGATTTTCGAAGATGGCTCATTTCGTCCCTCAGTCCGGTTTACCTTCCTCGTCTACTCTGGCTGAACATTTCATTAAAGAAATCTTCCGCATCCATGGATGTCCGTCTGAGATTGTGTCAGATAGAGGAGTACAATTCGTTTCCAGATTCTGGCGGGCCCTTTGTAAAACCTTGGGCATACGATTAGCACTCTCATCATCGTACCATCCGCAATCTAACGGACAAACGGAACGAGTCAATCAAGATCTTGAGACTTTTATTAGGATGTTCTCTTCAGCCAACCAAGACAACTGGGTAGAATTGCTCCCTTGGGCTGAATTCGCCCATAACAACATGTACCATGAGTCATCATCCAAAACTCCATTCTTTGTGGTTTACGGTCACCATCCGTCTTTTCCGGAATTTCCTGCCCTCCCACCCACCCAAGTTCCTGCTGTGGAGACTGCTTGTCAGACCTTCAAAAATATCTGGTCTCAGGTCAAAACCTGTTTAAAGAAGACATCTAACAAATATAAGTCTTTCGCAGATAAGAAGAGGCGGGCTATTCCACCACTAAAAATTGGAGATCGGGTTTGGTTATCTACCAAAAATATTCGTTTGAAGGTTCCATCTATGAAATTCGCCCCTCGTTTTATTGGTCCATATAGGATCATTCAAGTTATCAATCCAGTATGTGTTAAACTTCTTCTTCCTAAGAATCTTCGGATTTCCAATGCCTTCCATGTGTCCTTACTCAAACCTCTTATTATCAATCGTTTCTCGACTCCTCCCTCAGCACCGCAGCCAGTTCAAGTTCATCAGGAGGAGGATTTCGAGATTACTGAGGTATTGGATGCAAAAATTTCGCGAGGAGTCCTCCGTTTCCTCGTTCATTGGAAGGGCTTTGGTCCTGAAGAGCGTTCATGGATCAAAGCTGAAGATCTTAATGCTCCTGCCCTTCTGAAGAAGTTTTATTCCAAAAATCCGGACAAGCCCGGTTCCAGGCGTTCTGTGCCCACCTTTAAAAGGGGGGGTACTGTCACTCACCGGACTGTGAGTGCTTCTTCCCGGACTATTAGGAACCGTGGACGTCCTCTATCCTGAGGGACTGCGCATGCGCAGCCCTTTCCAAACCTTCAGTGTATGTTCCTTTAACTTAATTGGCAGATCAGGCAACCTCCCTATATTAAGCACCTGTGGTCAACACCACGTTGCCTGATCTTGGAGTCTCATTCCCCATGAGTCTCTGAAGGTGTTCCTGTGTTTCCTCGTTTATTCAGCCCAGCTGATTCCTGTGGTTTCCAAACCACTTCTACCTCTGTGGTTTCCAAACCACTTCTACTACTGTGGTTCCCATACCACTTCTACCATCTACTGTATCATCGTGACTGTGAGCTGATTCCTATCCGCTGCCTCCGTGCACTACAGTCTTCAAACCACTTCTCCTACTGTGGTTCCCATACCACTTCTACCATCTACTGTATCATCGTGACTGTGAGCTGATTCCTATCCGCTGCCTCCGTGCACTACAGTCTTCTAACCACTTCTACTCTACCATTTATTATTGGGACTGTTAGCTGATGCCTATCCGCTGCCTCCGTGCACTACAGTCTTCAACCTGCAACTCGTCTGTGTTTCATCATCGTGACTGCTAGCTGATTCCTATCCGCTGCCTCCGTGCACTACAGTCTTCAACCTGCAACTCGTCTGTGTTTCATCATCGTGACTGCTAGCTGATTCCTATCCGCTGCCTCCGTGCACTACAGTCTTCAACCTGCAACCCGTCTGTGTTTCATCGTGACTGTTTGGCTGATTCCTATCCGCTGCCTCTGTGCGCTTCAGTCTTCAGTCCTTGTCAACGCTCCCGTGTTTCCTTGAGTCTGCCTCCACTATTGCTACCCGCTATTCTCCGTGATCAACAGTGCCTGTTCAACTCTGCTCTCCCGTGTCCCATCGTTACTGCACCTGCTGGTTGCTATTGGCTACCTCCGTGTTCCCGCAGAGACCCGCTGCTGCTACTCCTCAGCACTACTCATCCATCTACTGCTGATCCGCTCTCCACGCTTTCCTGTGTTCCCTGCTGGTCTACCTACCCGTGCGCTGCACCTACTAGACCACCGCTTCACCCATCCAGGGACTTCGCATCCTGCCGGCCTCCTGCCGTTCAGGTATCTCTGCACTCCTGTCTGACTGCCTCCTGAACCACGGTATGCATACTTCTCATTGACTGTGCTGTGTATTGCATACCTTGCTGGACTGTGTTGGTTCTCCTCTGGAGTGTGCTATCCGCTGAGTCTATTGCCATCATTGACTGTGTTATCTTATGCTGGACTACTTCAAGAGACTTTCTATATTGGCAGTATTGTTCAGTCATCTATACATTTATATTGTGCATATCACTGTGGTTCAAAGTCAAGGTGCCCGTGTATATCTTGTGTTGCAGTCTCTCCCCGTGCACCTCCTCACATATATATTCAGTGGTACAACTTGCTGAAGGCAGACCACTGATCCCTGTTTCCTGTATCACCTGTTCCAGTATCCTCTCACATAGCAGTGGTACAACTTGCTATCGCAGACCACTGACTACCCGGATACCTCCACTTGGATTCCACTCCTTCACTCAGACAGCGGTACAACTTGCTATCTGCAGACCGCTGACTCTCATCACCCCCTCGTTTCTGTTGGACATTCCTCCTCACTATAGCAGTGGTACAACTTGCTACCGCAGACCACTGACTACCTTCACGTGTCCTTTGTCCATACAGTTCCTCATGTATTACTACCTCCATATTGCCAGTGCTGCTAGTCATAGACTTTCCTGAGCATCTCATCACCTGCTATTTCCTGTTCCGTGATCACCCTGCTACCAGAGTACCATATTACCACCTATACTGCTCTGGTAAGCCTATCACCTGGTGATCCCTGGGTAAAGACTCCTAGTGCCCGTGACAGTAAGATCAGGCCATGACAGACCCAGATACGGAACCTACCGCTAAGGAGATGCTGCAGCATCTGGTCAGCCGTGTGGAGCAACAGGATGCTCGCCAACAGCTGTTACTTCAATGTTACCAATCGTTAACCTCCCAAGGAACATCTGGACAGACTGTTACAGCTAATATTGAAGCTCCTGTGCTTGCCTCCGTTTCCCCAGTGCCATCCCAGGTGTCTACAGCTCCTACGCTTCACCTGCCTACTCCGTCAAAATATGACGGGGACCCCAAAACTTGTAGAGGTTTCCTTAACCAATGTTCAGTCCATTTTGAACTCCAACCTCAAAATTTTTCTACCCATCGTTCCAGAGTGGCCTATCTTATCTCATTGTTTTCTGGACAAGCCCTGGCTTGGGCCTCCCCTCTGTGGGAGAGAAACGATCCAATTCTACAAGATAGTGCCAAATTCATTTCCACGTTCCGAAGTGTGTTCGATGAACCAGGTCGTGTGACTTCCGCTGCTTCCAGCATTCTTCGTTTGCGACAAGGCTCCCATACAGTAGGACAGTATGTCATTCAATTTAGGATCCTAGCCTCTGAACTTCAGTGGAACACTGAAGCATTAGTTGCCGCCTTCTGGCAGGGGCTCTCCGATAAAATTAAAGATGCACTGACTACCCAAGAGCTTCCTTCGTCACTAGAAGATTTGATCTCTCTTTGCCATCGTGTAGATATGAGATTTCGTGAAAGAGAGTCTGAGAAAACAACGGCTGTCAAAGCACCTCTTCGTTCAAACCCTCAATTTCGTCCAGCTCCATCCTCTGTGATTCCCATGGAGATAGGACGTTCCAAATTATCTTCAGAGGAGAGGAGACGAAGAGTAAAGAATAGACTCTGTATCTATTGTGCTGATTCCACGCATATGCTCAGCTCTTGCCCTAAGAGATCGGGAAATGCCAGGCCCTAACTAGTTCTGGAGAGGTGAAGTTAGGGTCCCTGGAGTCCTCTCCATCGTTTATGAAATCTAAAGTCTGCGCTTTTGAGGTTACGATCTCCTTTGCTACCAAATCCTTTGAGTCCCAGGCATTGATTGATTCCGGAGCAGCAGGAAATTTCATTTCTAAATCACTAGTGAATCAATGGTCCCTACCAGTGATCACTTTAAAAACACCCATTACTGTGACGGCTATAGATGGATCACGTCTCATCAACGGTCTCATCACCCAGAGTACGTCTCCAGTAACCCTTCAGATTGGTGCACTACACCATGAAGAAATTTCGTTTTTAATTCTTCCAGTTACGACAAGTCCGATTGTCTTAGGCCTTCCATGGCTTCAGTGTCACTCTCCCCAGATTGACTGGCGCACTCCTCAAGTTATGTCTTGGGGGTCTGAATGTCACCAGCGTTGTCTTTCTCAAGTTATTCCTCTTAAAGTACAGCAATCTTCCATCGCATATTCCTCCCCGGGACTCCCTCCTCAGTATGCTTCATTTGCCGATGTGTTTGATAAAGCTCAGTCTGAACGTCTTCCTCCTCATCGTTCTTGGGATTGTCCGATCGACCTTCTACCTGGCAAGACTCCTCCCAGGGGCCGGGTCTATCCTCTCTCGTTACCTGAAACTCAAGCCACATCTGAGTACATACAGGAGAATCTCCAGCGCGGCTTCATTCGACCTTCCACCTCTCCCGCTGGAGCTGGGTTCTTCTTCGTCAAAAAGAAGGATGGATCATTACGCCCTTGTATAGATTTTCGTGGACTCAACGCCATTACTATCAAGAATCGGTATCCCATTCCGCTGATCACTGAGCTATTTGATCGCATCAAGGGAGCTCGGATATTTACTAAGTTGGATCTTCGTGGTGCCTACAATTTAATTAGAATCCGTTCCGGTGACGAATGGAAGACCGCGTTCAACACCAGAGATGGGCATTACGAATATTTAGTAATGCCCTTCGGGCTGTGTAATGCCCCCGCTGTTTTCCAGGGTTTCATCAATGAGATCTTTCGGGACTTATTATATGTATGTGTCGTTGTCTACCTGGACGACATATTGATCTTCTCACAGGACCTGCCTTCTCATCACCAACATGTGGCAGAGGTCCTCTCCAGACTACGGAAAAACTCATTGTTCTGTAAATTGGAAAAATGTTCATTCGAATTACCCCAGATTCCATTCTTGGGGTATATAGTTTCCGGAGTTGGCCTGAAGATGGATCCAGACAAAGTAAATGCTGTACTACATTGGCCTCAGCCAACTACTCTTCGTGCCATCCAGCGTTTTTTAGGTTTTGCCAATTACTATAGACGCTTCATTCAAGACTTTTCATCCATTGCATCTCCTATTGTGGCCCTAACTCGGAAAGGGGCTAATACTAAGCAATGGTCATCTGAGGCTCTCCAAGCCTTTCAAATTCTCAAAGAGTCCTTCTCGTCTGCTCCCATTCTTCGACAGCCTGATGTGACACTTCCCTTCTTCCTAGAAGTAGATGCCTCTAATGTGGGCTTAGGAGCCATTCTCTCCCAACGCTCGGAGCAACAAAAATTACATCCTTGTGCCTTCTATTCTCGGGGTCTTCTGCCCGCAGAGAAAAACTATACTATCGGGGACAAGGAGTTGCTGGCCATCAAAGCTGCATTGGAGGAATGGAGATACTTGTTGGAAGGAGCTCGCCATCCGGTGACGATCTTCACGGATCATAAGAACTTGTCATATTTGCAATCTGCTCAATGCTTGAACCCTCGTCAAGCAAGATGGTCTCTTTTCTTTTCCCGTTTTGAATTAATTATAACCTTCAAACCAGCCGCTAAGAACAAGAAAGCTGACGCTCTATCTCGAGCTTTGGTGACGTCCTCTGATGTAGAAGAGGTTCCCAACCATGCTATTCTAGACCCCAAATGTATTTCTCTGGCTGCTTCATCCACCAAAATGCTACCATTTGGGAAGACCCTCGTGCCTCCTACTCTGAGGAGGAAAATCCTTTCGTGGTTCCATGCCTCTCGTTTTTCCGGACACGCCGGTGAACACAAGACCTTTGAGATTCTCTCTCGAAGTTACTGGTGGCCTTCAATGAGGAGAGACGTCAAAGAGTTTATTGCTTCCTGTGATTTATGTTCTCAGTTCAAATCCTCCCGCAGAACTCCAGCAGGGTTGCTGCGACCACTACCCATTCCGTCCAAACCTTGGACCCATATTAGTATGGATTTCGTTACTGATTTGCCACCAAGTAAGAATCACAATACTATTTGGGTAGTGGTAGACAGATTTTCGAAGATGGCTCATTTCGTCCCTCAGTCCGGTTTACCTTCCTCGTCTACTCTGGCTGAACATTTCATTAAAGAAATCTTCCGCATCCATGGATGTCCGTCTGAGATTGTGTCAGATAGAGGAGTACAATTCGTTTCCAGATTCTGGCGGGCCCTTTGTAAAACCTTGGGCATACGATTAGCACTCTCATCATCGTACCATCCGCAATCTAACGGACAAACGGAACGAGTCAATCAAGATCTTGAGACTTTTATTAGGATGTTCTCTTCAGCCAACCAAGACAACTGGGTAGAATTGCTCCCTTGGGCTGAATTCGCCCATAACAACATGTACCATGAGTCATCATCCAAAACTCCATTCTTTGTGGTTTACGGTCACCATCCGTCTTTTCCGGAATTTCCTGCCCTCCCACCCACCCAAGTTCCTGCTGTGGAGACTGCTTGTCAGACCTTCAAAAATATCTGGTCTCAGGTCAAAACCTGTTTAAAGAAGACATCTAACAAATATAAGTCTTTCGCAGATAAGAAGAGGCGGGCTATTCCACCACTAAAAATTGGAGATCGGGTTTGGTTATCTACCAAAAATATTCGTTTGAAGGTTCCATCTATGAAATTCGCCCCTCGTTTTATTGGTCCATATAGGATCATTCAAGTTATCAATCCAGTATGTGTTAAACTTCTTCTTCCTAAGAATCTTCGGATTTCCAATGCCTTCCATGTGTCCTTACTCAAACCTCTTATTATCAATCGTTTCTCGACTCCTCCCTCAGCACCGCAGCCAGTTCAAGTTCATCAGGAGGAGGATTTCGAGATTACTGAGGTATTGGATGCAAAAATTTCGCGAGGAGTCCTCCGTTTCCTCGTTCATTGGAAGGGCTTTGGTCCTGAAGAGCGTTCATGGATCAAAGCTGAAGATCTTAATGCTCCTGCCCTTCTGAAGAAGTTTTATTCCAAAAATCCGGACAAGCCCGGTTCCAGGCGTTCTGTGCCCACCTTTAAAAGGGGGGGTACTGTCACTCACCGGACTGTGAGTGCTTCTTCCCGGACTATTAGGAACCGTGGACGTCCTCTATCCTGAGGGACTGCGCATGCGCAGCCCTTTCCAAACCTTCAGTGTATGTTCCTTTAACTTAATTGGCAGATCAGGCAACCTCCCTATATTAAGCACCTGTGGTCAACACCACGTTGCCTGATCTTGGAGTCTCATTCCCCATGAGTCTCTGAAGGTGTTCCTGTGTTTCCTCGTTTATTCAGCCCAGCTGATTCCTGTGGTTTCCAAACCACTTCTACCTCTGTGGTTTCCAAACCACTTCTACTACTGTGGTTCCCATACCACTTCTACCATCTACTGTATCATCGTGACTGTGAGCTGATTCCTATCCGCTGCCTCCGTGCACTACAGTCTTCAAACCACTTCTCCTACTGTGGTTCCCATACCACTTCTACCATCTACTGTATCATCGTGACTGTGAGCTGATTCCTATCCGCTGCCTCCGTGCACTACAGTCTTCTAACCACTTCTACTCTACCATTTATTATTGGGACTGTTAGCTGATGCCTATCCGCTGCCTCCGTGCACTACAGTCTTCAACCTGCAACTCGTCTGTGTTTCATCATCGTGACTGCTAGCTGATTCCTATCCGCTGCCTCCGTGCACTACAGTCTTCAACCTGCAACTCGTCTGTGTTTCATCATCGTGACTGCTAGCTGATTCCTATCCGCTGCCTCCGTGCACTACAGTCTTCAACCTGCAACCCGTCTGTGTTTCATCGTGACTGTTTGGCTGATTCCTATCCGCTGCCTCTGTGCGCTTCAGTCTTCAGTCCTTGTCAACGCTCCCGTGTTTCCTTGAGTCTGCCTCCACTATTGCTACCCGCTATTCTCCGTGATCAACAGTGCCTGTTCAACTCTGCTCTCCCGTGTCCCATCGTTACTGCACCTGCTGGTTGCTATTGGCTACCTCCGTGTTCCCGCAGAGACCCGCTGCTGCTACTCCTCAGCACTACTCATCCATCTACTGCTGATCCGCTCTCCACGCTTTCCTGTGTTCCCTGCTGGTCTACCTACCCGTGCGCTGCACCTACTAGACCACCGCTTCACCCATCCAGGGACTTCGCATCCTGCCGGCCTCCTGCCGTTCAGGTATCTCTGCACTCCTGTCTGACTGCCTCCTGAACCACGGTATGCATACTTCTCATTGACTGTGCTGTGTATTGCATACCTTGCTGGACTGTGTTGGTTCTCCTCTGGAGTGTGCTATCCGCTGAGTCTATTGCCATCATTGACTGTGTTATCTTATGCTGGACTACTTCAAGAGACTTTCTATATTGGCAGTATTGTTCAGTCATCTATACATTTATATTGTGCATATCACTGTGGTTCAAAGTCAAGGTGCCCGTGTATATCTTGTGTTGCAGTCTCTCCCCGTGCACCTCCTCACATATATATTCAGTGGTACAACTTGCTGAAGGCAGACCACTGATCCCTGTTTCCTGTATCACCTGTTCCAGTATCCTCTCACATAGCAGTGGTACAACTTGCTATCGCAGACCACTGACTACCCGGATACCTCCACTTGGATTCCACTCCTTCACTCAGACAGCGGTACAACTTGCTATCTGCAGACCGCTGACTCTCATCACCCCCTCGTTTCTGTTGGACATTCCTCCTCACTATAGCAGTGGTACAACTTGCTACCGCAGACCACTGACTACCTTCACGTGTCCTTTGTCCATACAGTTCCTCGTGTATTACTACCTCCATATTGCCAGTGCTGCTAGTCATAGACTTTCCTGAGCATCTCATCACCTGCTATTTCCTGTTCCGTGATCACCCTGCTACCAGAGTACCATATTACCACCTATACTGCTCTGGTAAGCCTATCACCTGGTGATCCCTGGGTAAAGACTCCTAGTGCCCGTGACAGTAAGATCAGGCCATGACAGACCCAGATACGGAACCTACCGCTAAGGAGATGCTGCAGCATCTGGTCAGCCGTGTGGAGCAACAGGATGCTCGCCAACAGCTGTTACTTCAATGTTACCAATCGTTAACCTCCCAAGGAACATCTGGACAGACTGTTACAGCTAATATTGAAGCTCCTGTGCTTGCCTCCGTTTCCCCAGTGCCATCCCAGGTGTCTACAGCTCCTACGCTTCACCTGCCTACTCCGTCAAAATATGACGGGGACCCCAAAACTTGTAGAGGTTTCCTTAACCAATGTTCAGTCCATTTTGAACTCCAACCTCAAAATTTTTCTACCCATCGTTCCAGAGTGGCCTATCTTATCTCATTGTTTTCTGGACAAGCCCTGGCTTGGGCCTCCCCTCTGTGGGAGAGAAACGATCCAATTCTACAAGATAGTGCCAAATTCATTTCCACGTTCCGAAGTGTGTTCGATGAACCAGGTCGTGTGACTTCCGCTGCTTCCAGCATTCTTCGTTTGCGACAAGGCTCCCATACAGTAGGACAGTATGTCATTCAATTTAGGATCCTAGCCTCTGAACTTCAGTGGAACACTGAAGCATTAGTTGCCGCCTTCTGGCAGGGGCTCTCCGATAAAATTAAAGATGCACTGACTACCCAAGAGCTTCCTTCGTCACTAGAAGATTTGATCTCTCTTTGCCATCGTGTAGATATGAGATTTCGTGAAAGAGAGTCTGAGAAAACAACGGCTGTCAAAGCACCTCTTCGTTCAAACCCTCAATTTCGTCCAGCTCCATCCTCTGTGATTCCCATGGAGATAGGACGTTCCAAATTATCTTCAGAGGAGAGGAGACGAAGAGTAAAGAATAGACTCTGTATCTATTGTGCTGATTCCACGCATATGCTCAGCTCTTGCCCTAAGAGATCGGGAAATGCCAGGCCCTAACTAGTTCTGGAGAGGTGAAGTTAGGGTCCCTGGAGTCCTCTCCATCGTTTATGAAATCTAAAGTCTGCGCTTTTGAGGTTACGATCTCCTTTGCTACCAAATCCTTTGAGTCCCAGGCATTGATTGATTCCGGAGCAGCAGGAAATTTCATTTCTAAATCACTAGTGAATCAATGGTCCCTACCAGTGATCACTTTAAAAACACCCATTACTGTGACGGCTATAGATGGATCACGTCTCATCAACGGTCTCATCACCCAGAGTACGTCTCCAGTAACCCTTCAGATTGGTGCACTACACCATGAAGAAATTTCGTTTTTAATTCTTCCAGTTACGACAAGTCCGATTGTCTTAGGCCTTCCATGGCTTCAGTGTCACTCTCCCCAGATTGACTGGCGCACTCCTCAAGTTATGTCTTGGGGGTCTGAATGTCACCAGCGTTGTCTTTCTCAAGTTATTCCTCTTAAAGTACAGCAATCTTCCATCGCATATTCCTCCCCGGGACTCCCTCCTCAGTATGCTTCATTTGCCGATGTGTTTGATAAAGCTCAGTCTGAACGTCTTCCTCCTCATCGTTCTTGGGATTGTCCGATCGACCTTCTACCTGGCAAGACTCCTCCCAGGGGCCGGGTCTATCCTCTCTCGTTACCTGAAACTCAAGCCACATCTGAGTACATACAGGAGAATCTCCAGCGCGGCTTCATTCGACCTTCCACCTCTCCCGCTGGAGCTGGGTTCTTCTTCGTCAAAAAGAAGGATGGATCATTACGCCCTTGTATAGATTTTCGTGGACTCAACGCCATTACTATCAAGAATCGGTATCCCATTCCGCTGATCACTGAGCTATTTGATCGCATCAAGGGAGCTCGGATATTTACTAAGTTGGATCTTCGTGGTGCCTACAATTTAATTAGAATCCGTTCCGGTGACGAATGGAAGACCGCGTTCAACACCAGAGATGGGCATTACGAATATTTAGTAATGCCCTTCGGGCTGTGTAATGCCCCCGCTGTTTTCCAGGGTTTCATCAATGAGATCTTTCGGGACTTATTATATGTATGTGTCGTTGTCTACCTGGACGACATATTGATCTTCTCACAGGACCTGCCTTCTCATCACCAACATGTGGCAGAGGTCCTCTCCAGACTACGGAAAAACTCATTGTTCTGTAAATTGGAAAAATGTTCATTCGAATTACCCCAGATTCCATTCTTGGGGTATATAGTTTCCGGAGTTGGCCTGAAGATGGATCCAGACAAAGTAAATGCTGTACTACTGTCACTCACCGGACTGTGAGTGCTTCTTCCCGGACTATTAGGAACCGTGGACGTCCTCTATCCTGAGGGACTGCGCATGCGCAGCCCTTTCCAAACCTTCAGTGTATGTTCCTTTAACTTAATTGGCAGATCAGGCAACCTCCCTATATTAAGCACCTGTGGTCAACACCACGTTGCCTGATCTTGGAGTCTCATTCCCCATGAGTCTCTGAAGGTGTTCCTGTGTTTCCTTGTTTATTCAGCCCAGCTGATTCCTGTGGTTTCCAAACCACTTCTACCTCTGTGGTTTCCAAACCACTTCTACTACTGTGGTTCCCATACCACTTCTACCATCTACTGTATCATCGTGACTGTGAGCTGATTCCTATCCGCTGCCTCCGTGCACTACAGTCTTCTAACCACTTCAACTCTACCATGTATCATTGGGACTGTTAGCTGATGCTATCCGCTGCCTCCGTGCACTACAGTCCTTCATCCACATCCACTCACCTGTTCATGATTGTGACTGCCAGCTGATTCCTATCCGCTGCCTCCGTGCACTACAGGCTTCAACCTGCAACTCGTCTGTGTTTCAACATCGTGACTGTTTGGCTGATTCCTATCCGCTGCCTCCGTGCACTACAGTCTTCAACCTGCAACTCGTCTGTGTTTCATCATCGTGACTGCTAGCTGATTCCTATCCGCTGCCTCTGTGCGCTTCAGTCTTCAGTCCTTGTCAACTCTACCGTGTTTCCTTGAGTCTGCTGCCACTATTGCTACCCGCTACTCTCCGTGATCAACTGTTCCAGTTCAACTCTGCTCCGGTGTCCCATCGTTACTGCACCTGCTGGTTGCTATTGGTTACCTCCGTGTTCCCGCAGAGACCCGCTGCTGTTATTTCTCAGCGCTACTCATCCATCTACTGCTGATCCGCTCTCCACGCCTTCCTGTGTTCCCTGCTGGTCTACCTACCTGTGCGCTGCACCTGCTAGACCCCCGCTTCACCCATCCAGGGACTTGTATCCTGCTGGCCTCCTGCCCTTCAGGTATCTCTGCACTCCTGTCTGACTGCCTTCTCCTGAACCACGGTATGCATACTTCCCATTGACTGTGCTGTGTATTGCATACCTTGCTGGACTGTGTTGGTTCTCCTCTGGAGTGTACTATCCGCTGAGTCTATTGCCATCATTGACTGTGTTGGTTCTCCTCTGGAGTGTACTATCTGCTGACTCTACTGCCATCATTGACTGTGTTATCTCATGCCGGATTACTTCAAGAGACTTTCTATATTGGCAGTGTTGTTCAGTCATTTATACATTTATATTGTGTTGCAGTCTCTCCCCGTGCACCTCCTCACATAGCAGTGGTACAACTTGCTAACGCAGACCACTGACTCCCCGGATACCTCCACTTGTATTCCATTCCTTCACTCTGACAGCGGTACAACTTGCTATCCGCAGACCGCTGACACTCATCACCTCCTCGTTTCTGTTGGACATTCCTCCTCACTATAGCAGTGGTACAACTTGCTACCGCAGACCACTGACTACCTTCACGTGTCCTTTGTCCATACAGTTCCTCGTGTATTATTACCTCCATATGGCCAGTGCTGCTAGTCATAGACTTT
The DNA here is from genome assembly GCF_038048845.1 of Mixophyes fleayi. NCBI lineage: Eukaryota > Metazoa > Chordata > Amphibia > Anura > Limnodynastidae > Mixophyes > Mixophyes fleayi. Next base: position 17,731 of record NW_027448499.1, read on the forward strand.
CCTGAGCATCTCATCATCTGCTATTTCCTGTTCCGTGATCACCCTGCTACCAGAGTACCATATTACCACCTATACTGCTCTGGTAAGCCTATCACCTGGTGATCCCTGGGTAAAGACTCCTAGTGCCCGTGACAGTAAGATCAGGCCATGACAGACCCAGATACGGAACCTACTGCTAAAGAGATGCTGCAGCATCTGGTCAGCCGTGTGGAGCAACAGGATGCTCGCCAACAGCTGTTACTTCAATGTTACCAATCATTAACCTCCCAAGGAACATCTGGACAGACTGTTACAGCTAATATTGAAGCTCCTGTGCTTTCCTCCGTTTCCCCAGTGCCATCCCAGGTGTCTACAGCTCCTACGCTTCACCTGCCTACTCCGTCAAAATATGACGGGGACCCCAAAACTTGTAGAGGTTTCCTTAACCAATGTTCAGTCCATTTTGAACTCCAACCTCAAAATTTTTCTACCCATCGTTCCAGAGTGGCCTATCTTATCTCATTGTTTTCTGGACAAGCCCTGGCTTGGGCCTCCCCTCTGTGGGAGAGAAACGATCCAATTCTACAAGATAGTGCCAAATTCATTTCCACGTTCCGAAGTGTGTTCGATGAACCAGGTCGTGTGACCTCCGCTGCTTCCAGCATTCTTCGTTTGCGACAAGGCTCCCATACAGTAGGACAGTATGTCATTCAATTTAGGATCTTAGCCTCTGAACTTCAGTGGAACACTGAAGCATTAGTTGCCGCCTTCTGGCAGGGGCTCTCCGATAAAATTAAAGATGCACTGACTACCCAAGAGCTTCCTTCGTCACTAGAAGATTTGATCTCTCTTTGCCATCGTGTAGATATGAGATTTCGTGAAAGAGAGTCTGAGAAAACAACGGCTGTCAAAGCACCTCTTCGTTCAAACCCTCAATTTCGTCCAGCTCCATCCTCTGTGATTCCCATGGAGATAGGACGTTCCAAATTATCTTCAGAGGAGAGGAAACGAAGAGTAAAGAATAGACTCTGTATCTATTGTGCTGATTCCACGCATATGCTCAGCTCTTGCCCTAAGAGATCGGGAAATGCCAGGCCCTAACTAGTTCTGGAGAGGTGAAGTTAGGGTCCCTGGAGTCCTCTCCATTGTCTATGAAATCTAAAGTCTGCGCTTTCGATGTTACGATTTCCTTTGCTACTAAATCCTTTGAGTCACAGGCATTGATTGATTCCGGAGCAGCAGGAAATTTCATTTCTAAATCACTAGTGAATCAATGGTCTCTACCAGTGATCACTTTAAAAACACCCATTACTGTGACGGCTATAGATGGATCACGTCTCATCAATGGTCTCATCACCCAGAGTACGTCTCCAGTAACCCTTCAGATTGGTGTACTACACCATGAAGAAATTTCGTTTTTAATTCTTCCAGTTACGACAAGTCCGATTGTCTTAGGCCTTCCATGGCTTCAATGTCACTCTCCCCAGATTGACTGGCGCACCCCTCAAGTTACGTCTTGGGGGTCTGAATGTCACCATCGTTGTCTCTCTCAAGTTATTCCTCTTAAAGTACAGCAATCTTCCATCTCATCTTCCTCCCCGGGACTCCCTCCTCAGTATGCTTCATTTGCCGATGTGTTTGATAAAGCTCAGTCTGAACGTCTTCCTCCTCATCGTTCTTGGGATTGTCCGATCGACCTTCTACCTGGCAAGACTCCTCCCAGGGGTCGGGTCTATCCTCTCTCGTTACCTGAAACTCAAGCCACATCTGAGTACATACAGGAGAATCTCCAGCGTGGGTTCATTCGACCTTCCACCTCTCCCGCTGGAGCCGGGTTCTTCTTCGTCAAAAAGAAGGATGGATCATTACGCCCTTGTATAGATTTTCGTGGACTCAACGCCATTACTATCAAGAATCGGTATCCCATTCCGCTGATCACTGAGCTATTTGATCGCATCAAGGGAGCTCGGATATTTACTAAGTTGGATCTTCGTGGTGCCTACAATTTAATTAGAATCCGTTCCGGTGACGAATGGAAGACCGCGTTTAACACCAGAGATGGGCATTACGAATATTTAGTAATGCCCTTCGGGCTGTGTAATGCCCCCGCGGTTTTCCAGGGTTTCATCAATGAGATCTTTCGGGACTTATTATATGTATGTGTCGTTGTCTACCTGGACGACATATTGATCTTCTCACAGGACCTGCCTTCTCATCACCAACATGTGGCAGAAGTCCTCTCCAGACTACGGAAAAACTCGTTGTTCTGTAAATTGGAAAAATGTTCATTCGAGTTACCCCAGATTCCATTCTTGGGGTATATAGTTTCCGGAGTTGGCCTGAAGATGGATCCAGACAAAGTAAATGCTGTACTACATTGGCCTCAGCCAACTACTCTTCGTGCCATCCAGCGTTTTTTAGGTTTTGCCAATTACTATAGACGCTTCATTCAAGACTTTTCATCCATTGCATCTCCCATTGTGGCCCTAACTCGGAAAGGGGCTAATACTAAGCAATGGTCATCTGAGGCTCTCCAAGCCTTTCAAATCCTCAAAGAGTCCTTCTCGTCTGCTCCCATTCTGCGACAACCTGATGTGACACTCCCCTTCTTCCTAGAAGTAGATGCCTCTAATGTGGGCTTAGGAGCTATTCTCTCCCAACGCTCGGAGCAACAAAAATTACATCCTTGTGCCTTCTACTCTCGGGGTCTTCTGCCCGCAGAGAAAAACTATACTATCGGGGACAAGGAGTTGCTGGCCATCAAAGCTGCATTAGAGGAATGGAGATACTTGTTGGAAGGAGCTCGCCATCCGGTGACGATCTTCACGGATCATAAGAACTTGTCATATTTGCAATCTGCTCAATGCTTGAACCCTCGTCAAGCAAGATGGTCTCTTTTCTTTTCCCGTTTTGAATTAATTATAACCTTCAAACCAGCTGCTAAGAACAAGAAAGCTGACGCTCTATCTCGAGCTTTTGTGACGTCCTCTGATGTAGAAGAGGTTCCCAACCATGCTATTCTAGACCCCAAATGTATTTCTCTGGCTGCTTCATCCACCAAAATGCTACCATTTGGGAAGACCCTTGTGCCTCCTACTCTGAGGAGGAAAATCCTTTCGTGGTTCCATGCCTCTCGTTTTTCTGGACACGCCGGTGAACACAAGACCTTTGAGATTCTCTCTCGTAGTTACTGGTGGCCTTCAATGAGGAGAGACGTCAAAGAGTTTGTTGCTTCCTGTGATTTATGTTCTCAGTTCAAATCCTCCCGCAGAACTCCAGCAGGGTTGCTGCGACCACTACCCATTCCGTCCAAGCCTTGGACCCATATTAGTATGGATTTCGTTACTGATTTGCCACCAAGTAAGAATCACAATACTATTTGGGTAGTGGTAGACAGATTTTCGAAGATGGCCCATTTCGTCCCTCTGTCCGGTTTACCTTCCTCGTCTACTCTGGCTGAACATTTCATTAAAGAAATCTTCCGTATCCATGGATGTCCGTCTGAGATTGTGTCGGATAGAGGAGTACAATTCGTTTCCAGATTCTGGCGGGCCCTTTGTAAAACCTTGGGCATACGATTAGCACTCTCATCTTCTTACCATCCGCAATCTAACGGACAAACGGAACGAGTCAATCAAGATCTTGAGACCTTTATTAGGATGTTCTCTTCAGCCAACCAAGACAACTGGGTAGAATTGCTTCCTTGGGCTGAATTCGCCCATAACAACATGTACCATGAGTCATCATCCAAAACTCCATTCTTTGTGGTTTACGGTCACCATCCGTCTTTTCCGGAATTTCCTGCCCTCCCACCCACCCAAGTTCCTGCTGTGGAGACTGCTTGTCAGACCTTCAAAAATATCTGGTCTCAGGTCAAAACCTGTTTAAAGAAGACATCTAACAAATATAAGTCTTTCGCAGATAAGAAGAGGCGGGCTATTCCACCACTAAAAATTGGAGATCGGGTTTGGTTATCTACCAAAAATATTCGTTTGAAGGTTCCATCTATGAAATTCGCCCCTCGTTTTATTGGTCCATATAGGATCATTCAAGTTATCAATCCAGTATGTGTTAAACTTCTTCTTCCTAAGAATCTTCGGATTTCCAATGCCTTCCATGTGTCCTTACTCAAACCTCTTATTATCAATCGTTTCTCGACTCCTCCCTCAGCACCGCAGCCAGTTCAAGTTCATCAGGAGGAGGATTTCGAGATTACTGAGGTATTGGATGCAAAAATTTCGCGAGGAGTCCTCCGTTTCCTCGTTCATTGGAAGGGCTTTGGTCCTGAAGAGCGTTCATGGATCAAAGCTGAAGATCTTAATGCTCCTGCCCTTCTGAAGAAGTTTTATTCCAAAAATCCGGACAAGCCCGGTTCCAGGCGTTCTGTGCCCACCTTTAAAAGGGGGGGTACTGTCACTCACCGGACTGTGAGTGCTTCTTCCCGGACTATTAGGAACCGTGGACGTCCTCTATCCTGAGGGACTGCGCATGCGCAGCCCTTTCCAAACCTTCAGTGTATGTTCCTTTAACTTAATTGGCAGATCAGGCAACCTCCCTATATTAAGCACCTGTGGTCAACACCACGTTGCCTGATCTTGGAGTCTCATTCCCCATGAGTCTCTGAAGGTGTTCCTGTGTTTCCTTGTTTATTCAGCCCAGCTGATTCCTGTGGTTTCCAAACCACTTCTACCTCTGTGGTTTCCAAACCACTTCTACTACTGTGGTTCCCATACCACTTCTACCATCTACTGTATCATCGTGACTGTGAGCTGATTCCTATCCGCTGCCTCCGTGCACTACAGTCTTCTAACCACTTCAACTCTACCATGTATCATTGGGACTGTTAGCTGATGCTATCCGCTGCCTCCGTGCACTACAGTCCTTCATCCACATCCACTCACCTGTTCATGATTGTGACTGCCAGCTGATTCCTATCCGCTGCCTCCGTGCACTACAGGCTTCAACCTGCAACTCGTCTGTGTTTCAACATCGTGACTGTTTGGCTGATTCCTATCCGCTGCCTCCGTGCACTACAGTCTTCAACCTGCAACTCGTCTGTGTTTCATCATCGTGACTGCTAGCTGATTCCTATCCGCTGCCTCTGTGCGCTTCAGTCTTCAGTCCTTGTCAACTCTACCGTGTTTCCTTGAGTCTGCTGCCACTATTGCTACCCGCTACTCTCCGTGATCAACTGTTCCAGTTCAACTCTGCTCCGGTGTCCCATCGTTACTGCACCTGCTGGTTGCTATTGGTTACCTCCGTGTTCCCGCAGAGACCCGCTGCTGTTATTTCTCAGCGCTACTCATCCATCTACTGCTGATCCGCTCTCCACGCCTTCCTGTGTTCCCTGCTGGTCTACCTACCTGTGCGCTGCACCTGCTAGACCCCCGCTTCACCCATCCAGGGACTTGTATCCTGCTGGCCTCCTGCCCTTCAGGTATCTCTGCACTCCTGTCTGACTGCCTTCTCCTGAACCACGGTATGCATACTTCCCATTGACTGTGCTGTGTATTGCATACCTTGCTGGACTGTGTTGGTTCTCCTCTGGAGTGTACTATCCGCTGAGTCTATTGCCATCATTGACTGTGTTGGTTCTCCTCTGGAGTGTACTATCTGCTGACTCTACTGCCATCATTGACTGTGTTATCTCATGCCGGATTACTTCAAGAGACTTTCTATATTGGCAGTGTTGTTCAGTCATTTATACATTTATATTGTGTTGCAGTCTCTCCCCGTGCACCTCCTCACATAGCAGTGGTACAACTTGCTAACGCAGACCACTGACTCCCCGGATACCTCCACTTGTATTCCATTCCTTCACTCTGACAGCGGTACAACTTGCTATCCGCAGACCGCTGACACTCATCACCTCCTCGTTTCTGTTGGACATTCCTCCTCACTATAGCAGTGGTACAACTTGCTACCGCAGACCACTGACTACCTTCACGTGTCCTTTGTCCATACAGTTCCTCGTGTATTATTACCTCCATATGGCCAGTGCTGCTAGTCATAGACTTTCCTGAGCATCTCATCATCTGCTATTTCCTGTTCCGTGATCACCCTGCTACCAGAGTACCATATTACCACCTATACTGCTCTGGTAAGCCTATCACCTGGTGATCCCTGGGTAAAGACTCCTAGTGCCCGTGACAACTACATTGGCCTCAGCCAACTACTCTTCGTGCCATCCAGCGTTTTTTAGGTTTTGCCAATTACTATAGACGCTTCATTCAAGACTTTTCATCCATTGCATCTCCTATTGTGGCCCTAACTCGGAAAGGGGCTAATACTAAGCAATGGTCATCTGAGGCTCTCCAAGCCTTTCAAATTCTCAAAGAGTCCTTCTCGTCTGCTCCCATTCTTCGACAGCCTGATGTGACACTTCCCTTCTTCCTAGAAGTAGATGCCTCTAATGTGGGCTTAGGAGCCATTCTCTCCCAACGCTCGGAGCAACAAAAATTACATCCTTGTGCCTTCTATTCTCGGGGTCTTCTGCCCGCAGAGAAAAACTATACTATCGGGGACAAGGAGTTGCTGGCCATCAAAGCTGCATTGGAGGAATGGAGATACTTGTTGGAAGGAGCTCGCCATCCGGTGACGATCTTCACGGATCATAAGAACTTGTCATATTTGCAATCTGCTCAATGCTTGAACCCTCGTCAAGCAAGATGGTCTCTTTTCTTTTCCCGTTTTGAATTAATTATAACCTTCAAACCAGCCGCTAAGAACAAGAAAGCTGACGCTCTATCTCGAGCTTTGGTGACGTCCTCTGATGTAGAAGAGGTTCCCAACCATGCTATTCTAGACCCCAAATGTATTTCTCTGGCTGCTTCATCCACCAAAATGCTACCATTTGGGAAGACCCTCGTGCCTCCTACTCTGAGGAGGAAAATCCTTTCGTGGTTCCATGCCTCTCGTTTTTCCGGACACGCCGGTGAACACAAGACCTTTGAGATTCTCTCTCGAAGTTACTGGTGGCCTTCAATGAGGAGAGACGTCAAAGAGTTTATTGCTTCCTGTGATTTATGTTCTCAGTTCAAATCCTCCCGCAGAACTCCAGCAGGGTTGCTGCGACCACTACCCATTCCGTCCAAACCTTGGACCCATATTAGTATGGATTTCGTTACTGATTTGCCACCAAGTAAGAATCACAATACTATTTGGGTAGTGGTAGACAGATTTTCGAAGATGGCTCATTTCGTCCCTCAGTCCGGTTTACCTTCCTCGTCTACTCTGGCTGAACATTTCATTAAAGAAATCTTCCGCATCCATGGATGTCCGTCTGAGATTGTGTCAGATAGAGGAGTACAATTCGTTTCCAGATTCTGGCGGGCCCTTTGTAAAACCTTGGGCATACGATTAGCACTCTCATCATCGTACCATCCGCAATCTAACGGACAAACGGAACGAGTCAATCAAGATCTTGAGACTTTTATTAGGATGTTCTCTTCAGCCAACCAAGACAACTGGGTAGAATTGCTCCCTTGGGCTGAATTCGCCCATAACAACATGTACCATGAGTCATCATCCAAAACTCCATTCTTTGTGGTTTACGGTCACCATCCGTCTTTTCCGGAATTTCCTGCCCTCCCACCCACCCAAGTTCCTGCTGTGGAGACTGCTTGTCAGACCTTCAAAAATATCTGGTCTCAGGTCAAAACCTGTTTAAAGAAGACATCTAACAAATATAAGTCTTTCGCAGATAAGAAGAGGCGGGCTATTCCACCACTAAAAATTGGAGATCGGGTTTGGTTATCTACCAAAAATATTCGTTTGAAGGTTCCATCTATGAAATTCGCCCCTCGTTTTATTGGTCCATATAGGATCATTCAAGTTATCAATCCAGTATGTGTTAAACTTCTTCTTCCTAAGAATCTTCGGATTTCCAATGCCTTCCATGTGTCCTTACTCAAACCTCTTATTATCAATCGTTTCTCGACTCCTCCCTCAGCACCGCAGCCAGTTCAAGTTCATCAGGAGGAGGATTTCGAGATTACTGAGGTATTGGATGCAAAAATTTCGCGAGGAGTCCTCCGTTTCCTCGTTCATTGGAAGGGCTTTGGTCCTGAAGAGTGTTCATGGATCAAAGCTGAAGATCTTAATGCTCCTGCCCTTCTGAAGAAGTTTTATTCCAAAAATCCGGACAAGCCCGGTTCCAGGCGTTCTGTGCCCACCTTTAAAAGGGGGGGTACTGTCACTCACCGGACTGTGAGTGCTTCTTCCCGGACTATTAGGAACCGTGGACGTCCTCTATCCTGAGGGACTGCGCATGCGCAGCCCTTTCCAAACCTTCAGTGTATGTTCCTTTAACTTAATTGGCAGATCAGGCAACCTCCCTATATTAAGCACCTGTGGTCAACACCACGTTGCCTGATCTTGGAGTCTCATTCCCCATGAGTCTCTGAAGGTGTTCCTGTGTTTCCTCGTTTATTCAGCCCAGCTGATTCCTGTGGTTTCCAAACCACTTCTACCTCTGTGGTTTCCAAACCACTTCTACTACTGTGGTTCCCATACCACTTCTACCATCTACTGTATCATCGTGACTGTGAGCTGATTCCTATCCGCTGCCTCCGTGCACTACAGTCTTCAAACCACTTCTCCTACTGTGGTTCCCATACCACTTCTACCATCTACTGTATCATCGTGACTGTGAGCTGATTCCTATCCGCTGCCTCCGTGCACTACAGTCTTCTAACCACTTCTACTCTACCATTTATTATTGGGACTGTTAGCTGATGCCTATCCGCTGCCTCCGTGCACTACAGTCTTCAACCTGCAACTCGTCTGTGTTTCATCATCGTGACTGCTAGCTGATTCCTATCCGCTGCCTCCGTGCACTACAGTCTTCAACCTGCAACTCGTCTGTGTTTCATCATCGTGACTGCTAGCTGATTCCTATCCGCTGCCTCCGTGCACTACAGTCTTCAACCTGCAACCCGTCTGTGTTTCATCGTGACTGTTTGGCTGATTCCTATCCGCTGCCTCTGTGCGCTTCAGTCTTCAGTCCTTGTCAACGCTCCCGTGTTTCCTTGAGTCTGCCTCCACTATTGCTACCCGCTATTCTCCGTGATCAACAGTGCCTGTTCAACTCTGCTCTCCCGTGTCCCATCGTTACTGCACCTGCTGGTTGCTATTGGCTACCTCCGTGTTCCCGCAGAGACCCGCTGCTGCTACTCCTCAGCACTACTCATCCATCTACTGCTGATCCGCTCTCCACGCTTTCCTGTGTTCCCTGCTGGTCTACCTACCCGTGCGCTGCACCTACTAGACCACCGCTTCACCCATCCAGGGACTTCGCATCCTGCCGGCCTCCTGCCGTTCAGGTATCTCTGCACTCCTGTCTGACTGCCTCCTGAACCACGGTATGCATACTTCTCATTGACTGTGCTGTGTATTGCATACCTTGCTGGACTGTGTTGGTTCTCCTCTGGAGTGTGCTATCCGCTGAGTCTATTGCCATCATTGACTGTGTTATCTTATGCTGGACTACTTCAAGAGACTTTCTATATTGGCAGTATTGTTCAGTCATCTATACATTTATATTGTGCATATCACTGTGGTTCAAAGTCAAGGTGCCCGTGTATATCTTGTGTTGCAGTCTCTCCCCGTGCACCTCCTCACATATATATTCAGTGGTACAACTTGCTGAAGGCAGACCACTGATCCCTGTTTCCTGTATCACCTGTTCCAGTATCCTCTCACATAGCAGTGGTACAACTTGCTATCGCAGACCACTGACTACCCGGATACCTCCACTTGGATTCCACTCCTTCACTCAGACAGCGGTACAACTTGCTATCTGCAGACCGCTGACTCTCATCACCCCCTCGTTTCTGTTGGACATTCCTCCTCACTATAGCAGTGGTACAACTTGCTACCGCAGACCACTGACTACCTTCACGTGTCCTTTGTCCATACAGTTCCTCGTGTATTACTACCTCCATATTGCCAGTGCTGCTAGTCATAGACTTTCCTGAGCATCTCATCACCTGCTATTTCCTGTTCCGTGATCACCCTGCTACCAGAGTACCATATTACCACCTATACTGCTCTGGTAAGCCTATCACCTGGTGATCCCTGGGTAAAGACTCCTAGTGCCCGTGACAGTAAGATCAGGCCATGACAGACCCAGATACGGAACCTACCGCTAAGGAGATGCTGCAGCATCTGGTCAGCCGTGTGGAGCAACAGGATGCTCGCCAACAGCTGTTACTTCAATGTTACCAATCGTTAACCTCCCAAGGAACATCTGGACAGACTGTTACAGCTAATATTGAAGCTCCTGTGCTTGCCTCCGTTTCCCCAGTGCCATCCCAGGTGTCTACAGCTCCTACGCTTCACCTGCCTACTCCGTCAAAATATGACGGGGACCCCAAAACTTGTAGAGGTTTCCTTAACCAATGTTCAGTCCATTTTGAACTCCAACCTCAAAATTTTTCTACCCATCGTTCCAGAGTGGCCTATCTTATCTCATTGTTTTCTGGACAAGCCCTGGCTTGGGCCTCCCCTCTGTGGGAGAGAAACGATCCAATTCTACAAGATAGTGCCAAATTCATTTCCACGTTCCGAAGTGTGTTCGATGAACCAGGTCGTGTGACTTCCGCTGCTTCCAGCATTCTTCGTTTGCGACAAGGCTCCCATACAGTAGGACAGTATGTCATTCAATTTAGGATCCTAGCCTCTGAACTTCAGTGGAACACTGAAGCATTAGTTGCCGCCTTCTGGCAGGGGCTCTCCGATAAAATTAAAGATGCACTGACTACCCAAGAGCTTCCTTCGTCACTAGAAGATTTGATCTCTCTTTGCCATCGTGTAGATATGAGATTTCGTGAAAGAGAGTCTGAGAAAACAACGGCTGTCAAAGCACCTCTTCGTTCAAACCCTCAATTTCGTCCAGCTCCATCCTCTGTGATTCCCATGGAGATAGGACGTTCCAAATTATCTTCAGAGGAGAGGAGACGAAGAGTAAAGAATAGACTCTGTATCTATTGTGCTGATTCCACGCATATGCTCAGCTCTTGCCCTAAGAGATCGGGAAATGCCAGGCCCTAACTAGTTCTGGAGAGGTGAAGTTAGGGTCCCTGGAGTCCTCTCCATCGTTTATGAAATCTAAAGTCTGCGCTTTTGAGGTTACGATCTCCTTTGCTACCAAATCCTTTGAGTCCCAGGCATTGATTGATTCCGGAGCAGCAGGAAATTTCATTTCTAAATCACTAGTGAATCAATGGTCCCTACCAGTGATCACTTTAAAAACACCCATTACTGTGACGGCTATAGATGGATCACGTCTCATCAACGGTCTCATCACCCAGAGTACGTCTCCAGTAACCCTTCAGATTGGTGCACTACACCATGAAGAAATTTCGTTTTTAATTCTTCCAGTTACGACAAGTCCGATTGTCTTAGGCCTTCCATGGCTTCAGTGTCACTCTCCCCAGATTGACTGGCGCACTCCTCAAGTTATGTCTTGGGGGTCTGAATGTCACCAGCGTTGTCTTTCTCAAGTTATTCCTCTTAAAGTACAGCAATCTTCCATCGCATATTCCTCCCCGGGACTCCCTCCTCAGTATGCTTCATTTGCCGATGTGTTTGATAAAGCTCAGTCTGAACGTCTTCCTCCTCATCGTTCTTGGGATTGTCCGATCGACCTTCTACCTGGCAAGACTCCTCCCAGGGGCCGGGTCTATCCTCTCTCGTTACCTGAAACTCAAGCCACATCTGAGTACATACAGGAGAATCTCCAGCGCGGCTTCATTCGACCTTCCACCTCTCCCGCTGGAGCTGGGTTCTTCTTCGTCAAAAAGAAGGATGGATCATTACGCCCTTGTATAGATTTTCGTGGACTCAACGCCATTACTATCAAGAATCGGTATCCCATTCCGCTGATCACTGAGCTATTTGATCGCATCAAGGGAGCTCGGATATTTACTAAGTTGGATCTTCGTGGTGCCTACAATTTAATTAGAATCCGTTCCGGTGACGAATGGAAGACCGCGTTCAACACCAGAGATGGGCATTACGAATATTTAGTAATGCCCTTCGGGCTGTGTAATGCCCCCGCTGTTTTCCAGGGTTTCATCAATGAGATCTTTCGGGACTTATTATATGTATGTGTCGTTGTCTACCTGGACGACATATTGATCTTCTCACAGGACCTGCCTTCTCATCACCAACATGTGGCAGAGGTCCTCTCCAGACTACGGAAAAACTCATTGTTCTGTAAATTGGAAAAATGTTCATTCGAATTACCCCAGATTCCATTCTTGGGGTATATAGTTTCCGGAGTTGGCCTGAAGATGGATCCAGACAAAGTAAATGCTGTACTACATTGGCCTCAGCCAACTACTCTTCGTGCCATCCAGCGTTTTTTAGGTTTTGCCAATTACTATAGACGCTTCATTCAAGACTTTTCATCCATTGCATCTACTATTGTGGCCCTAACTCGGAAAGGGGCTAATACTAAGCAATGGTCATCTGAGGCTCTCCAAGCCTTTCAAATTCTCAAAGAGTCCTTCTCGTCTGCTCCCATTCTTCGACAGCCTGATGTGACACTTCCCTTCTTCCTAGAAGTAGATGCCTCTAATGTGGGCTTAGGAGCCATTCTCTCCCAACGCTCGGAGCAACAAAAATTACATCCTTGTGCCTTCTATTCTCGGGGTCTTCTGCCCGCAGAGAAAAACTATACTATCGGGGACAAGGAGTTGCTGGCCATCAAAGCTGCATTGGAGGAATGGAGATACTTGTTGGAAGGAGCTCGCCATCCGGTGACGATCTTCACGGATCATAAGAACTTGTCATATTTGCAATCTGCTCAATGCTTGAACCCTCGTCAAGCAAGATGGTCTCTTTTCTTTTCCCGTTTTGAATTAATTATAACCTTCAAACCAGCCGCTAAGAACAAGAAAGCTGACGCTCTATCTCGAGCTTTGGTGACGTCCTCTGATGTAGAAGAGGTTCCCAACCATGCTATTCTAGACCCCAAATGTATTTCTCTGGCTGCTTCATCCACCAAAATGCTACCATTTGGGAAGACCCTCGTGCCTCCTACTCTGAGGAGGAAAATCCTTTCGTGGTTCCATGCCTCTCGTTTTTCCGGACACGCCGGTGAACACAAGACCTTTGAGATTCTCTCTCGAAGTTACTGGTGGCCTTCAATGAGGAGAGACGTCAAAGAGTTTATTGCTTCCTGTGATTTATGTTCTCAGTTCAAATCCTCCCGCAGAACTCCAGCAGGGTTGCTGCGACCACTACCCATTCCGTCCAAACCTTGGACCCATATTAGTATGGATTTCGTTACTGATTTGCCACCAAGTAAGAATCACAATACTATTTGGGTAGTGGTAGACAGATTTTCGAAGATGGCTCATTTCGTCCCTCAGTCCGGTTTACCTTCCTCGTCTACTCTGGCTGAACATTTCATTAAAGAAATCTTCCGCATCCATGGATGTCCGTCTGAGATTGTGTCAGATAGAGGAGTACAATTCGTTTCCAGATTCTGGCGGGCCCTTTGTAAAACCTTGGGCATACGATTAGCACTCTCATCATCGTACCATCCGCAATCTAACGGACAAACGGAACGAGTCAATCAAGATCTTGAGACTTTTATTAGGATGTTCTCTTCAGCCAACCAAGACAACTGGGTAGAATTGCTCCCTTGGGCTGAATTCGCCCATAACAACATGTACCATGAGTCATCATCCAAAACTCCATTCTTTGTGGTTTACGGTCACCATCCGTCTTTTCCGGAATTTCCTGCCCTCCCACCCACCCAAGTTCCTGCTGTGGAGACTGCTTGTCAGACCTTCAAAAATATCTGGTCTCAGGTCAAAACCTGTTTAAAGAAGACATCTAACAAATATAAGTCTTTCGCAGATAAGAAGAGGCGGGCTATTCCACCACTAAAAATTGGAGATCGGGTTTGGTTATCTACCAAAAATATTCGTTTGAAGGTTCCATCTATGAAATTCGCCCCTCGTTTTATTGGTCCATATAGGATCATTCAAGTTATCAATCCAGTATGTGTTAAACTTCTTCTTCCTAAGAATCTTCGGATTTCCAATGCCTTCCATGTGTCCTTACTCAAACCTCTTATTATCAATCGTTTCTCGACTCCTCCCTCAGCACCGCAGCCAGTTCAAGTTCATCAGGAGGAGGATTTCGAGATTACTGAGGTATTGGATGCAAAAATTTCGCGAGGAGTCCTCCGTTTCCTCGTTCATTGGAAGGGCTTTGGTCCTGAAGAGCGTTCATGGATCAAAGCTGAAGATCTTAATGCTCCTGCCCTTCTGAAGAAGTTTTATTCCAAAAATCCGGACAAGCCCGGTTCCAGGCGTTCTGTGCCCACCTTTAAAAGGGGGGGTACTGTCACTCACCGGACTGTGAGTGCTTCTTCCCGGACTATTAGGAACCGTGGACGTCCTCTATCCTGAGGGACTGCGCATGCGCAGCCCTTTCCAAACCTTCAGTGTATGTTCCTTTAACTTAATTGGCAGATCAGGCAACCTCCCTATATTAAGCACCTGTGGTCAACACCACGTTGCCTGATCTTGGAGTCTCATTCCCCATGAGTCTCTGAAGGTGTTCCTGTGTTTCCTCGTTTATTCAGCCCAGCTGATTCCTGTGGTTTCCAAACCACTTCTACCTCTGTGGTTTCCAAACCACTTCTACTACTGTGGTTCCCATACCACTTCTACCATCTACTGTATCATCGTGACTGTGAGCTGATTCCTATCCGCTGCCTCCGTGCACTACAGTCTTCAAACCACTTCTCCTACTGTGGTTCCCATACCACTTCTACCATCTACTGTATCATCGTGACTGTGAGCTGATTCCTATCCGCTGCCTCCGTGCACTACAGTCTTCTAACCACTTCTACTCTACCATTTATTATTGGGACTGTTAGCTGATGCCTATCCGCTGCCTCCGTGCACTACAGTCTTCAACCTGCAACTCGTCTGTGTTTCATCATCGTGACTGCTAGCTGATTCCTATCCGCTGCCTCCGTGCACTACAGTCTTCAACCTGCAACTCGTCTGTGTTTCATCATCGTGACTGCTAGCTGATTCCTATCCGCTGCCTCCGTGCACTACAGTCTTCAACCTGCAACCCGTCTGTGTTTCATCGTGACTGTTTGGCTGATTCCTATCCGCTGCCTCTGTGCGCTTCAGTCTTCAGTCCTTGTCAACGCTCCCGTGTTTCCTTGAGTCTGCCTCCACTATTGCTACCCGCTATTCTCCGTGATCAACAGTGCCTGTTCAACTCTGCTCTCCCGTGTCCCATCGTTACTGCACCTGCTGGTTGCTATTGGCTACCTCCCTGTTCCCGCAGAGACCCGCTGCTGCTACTCCTCAGCACTACTCATCCATCTACTGCTGATCCGCTCTCCACGCTTTCCTGTGTTCCCTGCTGGTCTACCTACCCGTGCGCTGCACCTACTAGACCACCGCTTCACCCATCCAGGGACTTCGCATCCTGCCGGCCTCCTGCCGTTCAGGTATCTCTGCACTCCTGTCTGACTGCCTCCTGAACCACGGTATGCATACTTCTCATTGACTGTGCTGTGTATTGCATACCTTGCTGGACTGTGTTGGTTCTCCTCTGGAGTGTGCTATCCGCTGAGTCTATTGCCATCATTGACTGTGTTATCTTATGCTGGACTACTTCAAGAGACTTTCTATATTGGCAGTATTGTTCAGTCATCTATACATTTATATTGTGCATATCACTGTGGTTCAAAGTCAAGGTGCCCGTGTATATCTTGTGTTGCAGTCTCTCCCCGTGCACCTCCTCACATATATATTCAGTGGTACAACTTGCTGAAGGCAGACCACTGATCCCTGTTTCCTGTATCACCTGTTCCAGTATCCTCTCACATAGCAGTGGTACAACTTGCTATCGCAGACCACTGACTACCCGGATACCTCCACTTGGATTCCACTCCTTCACTCAGACAGCGGTACAACTTGCTATCTGCAGACCGCTGACTCTCATCACCCCCTCGTTTCTGTTGGACATTCCTCCTCACTATAGCAGTGGTACAACTTGCTACCGCAGACCACTGACTACCTTCACGTGTCCTTTGTCCATACAGTTCCTCGTGTATTACTACCTCCATATTGCCAGTGCTGCTAGTCATAGACTTTCCTGAGCATCTCATCACCTGCTATTTCCTGTTCCGTGATCACCCTGCTACCAGAGTACCATATTACCACCTATACTGCTCTGGTAAGCCTATCACCTGGTGATCCCTGGGTAAAGACTCCTAGTGCCCGTGACAGTAAGATCAGGCCATGACAGACCCAGATACGGAACCTACCGCTAAGGAGATGCTGCAGCATCTGGTCAGCCGTGTGGAGCAACAGGATGCTCGCCAACAGCTGTTACTTCAATGTTACCAATCGTTAACCTCCCAAGGAACATCTGGACAGACTGTTACAGCTAATATTGAAGCTCCTGTGCTTGCCTCCGTTTCCCCAGTGCCATCCCAGGTGTCTACAGCTCCTACGCTTCACCTGCCTACTCCGTCAAAATATGACGGGGACCCCAAAACTTGTAGAGGTTTCCTTAACCAATGTTCAGTCCATTTTGAACTCCAACCTCAAAATTTTTCTACCCATCGTTCCAGAGTGGCCTATCTTATCTCATTGTTTTCTGGACAAGCCCTGGCTTGGGCCTCCCCTCTGTGGGAGAGAAACGATCCAATTCTACAAGATAGTGCCAAATTCATTTCCACGTTCCGAAGTGTGTTCGATGAACCAGGTCGTGTGACTTCCGCTGCTTCCAGCATTCTTCGTTTGCGACAAGGCTCCCATACAGTAGGACAGTATGTCATTCAATTTAGGATCCTAGCCTCTGAACTTCAGTGGAACACTGAAGCATTAGTTGCCGCCTTCTGGCAGGGGCTCTCCGATAAAATTAAAGATGCACTGACTACCCAAGAGCTTCCTTCGTCACTAGAAGATTTGATCTCTCTTTGCCATCGTGTAGATATGAGATTTCGTGAAAGAGAGTCTGAGAAAACAACGGCTGTCAAAGCACCTCTTCGTTCAAACCCTCAATTTCGTCCAGCTCCATCCTCTGTGATTCCCATGGAGATAGGACGTTCCAAATTATCTTCAGAGGAGAGGAGACGAAGAGTAAAGAATAGACTCTGTATCTATTGTGCTGATTCCACGCATATGCTCAGCTCTTGCCCTAAGAGATCGGGAAATGCCAGGCCCTAACTAGTTCTGGAGAGGTGAAGTTAGGGTCCCTGGAGTCCTCTCCATCGTTTATGAAATCTAAAGTCTGCGCTTTTGAGGTTACGATCTCCTTTGCTACCAAATCCTTTGAGTCCCAGGCATTGATTGATTCCGGAGCAGCAGGAAATTTCATTTCTAAATCACTAGTGAATCAATGGTCCCTACCAGTGATCACTTTAAAAACACCCATTACTGTGACGGCTATAGATGGATCACGTCTCATCAACGGTCTCATCACCCAGAGTACGTCTCCAGTAACCCTTCAGATTGGTGCACTACACCATGAAGAAATTTCGTTTTTAATTCTTCCAGTTACGACAAGTCCGATTGTCTTAGGCCTTCCATGGCTTCAGTGTCACTCTCCCCAGATTGACTGGCGCACTCCTCAAGTTATGTCTTGGGGGTCTGAATGTCACCAGCGTTGTCTTTCTCAAGTTATTCCTCTTAAAGTACAGCAATCTTCCATCGCATATTCCTCCCCGGGACTCCCTCCTCAGTATGCTTCATTTGCCGATGTGTTTGATAAAGCTCAGTCTGAACGTCTTCCTCCTCATCGTTCTTGGGATTGTCCGATCGACCTTCTACCTGGCAAGACTCCTCCCAGGGGCCGGGTCTATCCTCTCTCGTTACCTGAAACTCAAGCCACATCTGAGTACATACAGGAGAATCTCCAGCGCGGCTTCATTCGACCTTCCACCTCTCCCGCTGGAGCTGGGTTCTTCTTCGTCAAAAAGAAGGATGGATCATTACGCCCTTGTATAGATTTTCGTGGACTCAACGCCATTACTATCAAGAATCGGTATCCCATTCCGCTGATCACTGAGCTATTTGATCGCATCAAGGGAGCTCGGATATTTACTAAGTTGGATCTTCGTGGTGCCTACAATTTAATTAGAATCCGTTCCGGTGACGAATGGAAGACCGCGTTCAACACCAGAGATGGGCATTACGAATATTTAGTAATGCCCTTCGGGCTGTGTAATGCCCCCGCTGTTTTCCAGGGTTTCATCAATGAGATCTTTCGGGACTTATTATATGTATGTGTCGTTGTCTACCTGGACGACATATTGATCTTCTCACAGGACCTGCCTTCTCATCACCAACATGTGGCAGAGGTCCTCTCCAGACTACGGAAAAACTCATTGTTCTGTAAATTGGAAAAATGTTCATTCGAATTACCCCAGATTCCATTCTTGGGGTATATAGTTTCCGGAGTTGGCCTGAAGATGGATCCAGACAAAGTAAATGCTGTACTACATTGGCCTCAGCCAACTACTCTTCGTGCCATCCAGCGTTTTTTAGGTTTTGCCAATTACTATAGACGCTTCATTCAAGACTTTTCATCCATTGCATCTCCTATTGTGGCCCTAACTCGGAAAGGGGCTAATACTAAGCAATGGTCATCTGAGGCTCTCCAAGCCTTTCAAATTCTCAAAGAGTCC
>NW_027448500.1:7500-36317 GCF_038048845.1 Mixophyes fleayi
AACTAATATATTTATGATACTGATCTCTCTCTCTCTCTCTCTCTCTCTCTCTCTCTCTCTATATATATATATATATATATATATATATATATAAATCAAATGGGTGAGAAAGGTATTAGAGAAAGCTCTGAAATAAAATAGTAAAAGAACACAGACCAGCGTTAGGAGCAGATAGAATGTGGTATCATTTGTATTATAATCATTATATTTGGGAGATCAGAAACAAGGTAGGTCCTATTTCATAACATCTCACCTACTTACATTTCCCTATATTGATAACAAATTAAGAATATATCCTCATACATGTAGGGAATACAATTTATCCAAAACCTATCACATATCTAATTAACTGTAAATGGCTTACACACACTTATTCTCCTAAATATATAGAGATTATCCACATGTAAACTGTGTAGATATAGTGGGTGATTAGGGGAGATCCTCATATGTAAATGGTCCTAGGAATAATGAGTCTGGGAGTTATATTGATCCAGGTGATCCTAGGAATAATGGGTGCCCTGTCAAACAATAATGACCACCTATAGACAAACCAGAGGGCTATTCCTTTCATTGTTGTGCTTTATTTATTCCTATTGTTCATTTACTTCTCTGGTTTTAGTTTTAATTTCATGTGTATTTTTTTCGTCATAATTTTATTATTTATGTTGGGGTTTTTTTGTTCTTTTTTATTATATATTATTTCTTTATTGTTTGTAAACATTCAGAGCCATACTATTTTGGGACACCTTCAATAATCGCTGGATTCATACATTAGTATATTGTTATTCATATATTAGTATATTATATTCCAAAATGTAACCTTATTATTAAATCAGGTGTCCATAGCTGCCCCTGTTAGTATTAATGTAGAGGCTAATATCAAATCGTCTAAAACCTAAAGGGCGATACTGCCTATTAACGTAGCAAAGGAGGATCAAATAATTTCCCTCTCCAATTCTACCCTAGTATGTTGCCCCTAATATATACATGTTAACATGTTATCATGATTTTGGCTGAACGCGGCTAAACGCCACTCACCGGCTCCTCGCAGCTTCCAGGTCTGTGGTGTCACCAATGAAGATCAACCCGACGTACGTTTCGCCCTATAGGCTTAGTCGTGGGAATTCCATACTGTCCCTACTGGGGGTTTTTCACCTAATGTTTGCTCCTTCTATTCTCTGTGGCTGGGCTGGTTTTTGCCTGTGTTTTTCCTTTCCTCCTGTCCCATTTAATTTTGATTTCCGACTTATCCCTGTGCCCTGTTTTTATTTAATTTTAGGTAATTTTTCCATTTGTTTTACTGCTCCTTTGTCCCTGCTGTCTCCCCGCCTGTTTCATTAGTCATATTTTGCCCCCCTTTTATATCCCTATTGCTGCTCTGGCACCTCAATGAATTTATGTTTAGATTTTGTCCCCCCTTTCCTGTCCCCATATCCAGCGCTGCGGCCTGGGCTCAGGTGCTGAAGCCGCCGTTCTCCTGTGAGGAAAGCGAGCAACCAAATTGTGAACCCTTTTGTGCAGGCCAAGGTGGAGGATTATCCCTTCATCCGGAGTCCACGTGTTGCTGCTGGAGGTCACTTCTGGCGCGGCGGTGGTGATGTCAGTGCAGCCTAGGGGACACAGCTCAGTCCCAGGTGGCACTGGCAATGGATTGAACTGGCCAGGCAGCCACCTGGGCAAGCAAGGAAGTGGTTGTGGTTTTCTTCCCTGCCTCTTTATTGAGGTATAGCCAGCAAGCATCTGTGGGGTATAGAGGTGCCCCCCAGCCTCCCAATTCCACATTTGTTGCTCCCCATCCCACTTCCAGCATGGGGAGCAACAGACTACATGTGCTACTGCGGCTGGGGGAATAACATGTTATTCCCTCCACTGTCACAGATGTGCATATAAGGAGCTCTAGGCTTCCAGGTATGGTTAGGGCTGGGAACAGTAGTGTGGCCCCACAGCTCCTCACATTCACCAATGTTGCAATAAGAAGCACTAGGCTCCCAGGCATAATTATGGCTGGGGGGAGTAGTGTGGTCCCCTAGCTCCCCACTGTCACCAATGCGGCAGCCAGGAGCGCTTGCCTCATAGATATACATAGGGCTGGGCTCAGTAGTGTGACCCCCACAACATCCCACTGACACCACTGATATGTGGAGCTAAGGACAATGTGAGGCCCCAGGTAGGGAGACAGGGTTTGGTGCTGGTCCCTATCCCCCTTTGATCTATACAGCCAAGCCGAATACAGAGGCCTTGCGGCTCTGGCTGGGTATGAGGGGTGACCCAGTCAAATGTAGCCCCTGCTAGTGTGCTTGATCTGTCTGGATCTCTGAAGATGGGGGCTCCGGCCAAGTCCTCCAGTGTAACCTCTAGTGTTCGGTCTGTCCTATTGGTGGCAGAGAGGGTGTCACCGCTCTACCACTGAGTACAAACACCTCCAGTCCTGAGGGACAGTGTTAAACAACAGATTAGTGGAGATGTCAGTACACCTCAGCAGAGAGATGCAACAGCTGGGACACAGGAAAGAGGAGAAATACCTGAGCTTTGTATACAGGAGACTCCTGTCTGCATAGTGATAATGCGGACAATATTTTGGATAATAATGGGTGCTGCTGATAAGGTAGAATTTATAGATGGTAACATACAAGAGGTAAATAAGGGTGAGAAAGGTTTGCAATCGATATGAACCCTCCACAAAAATAGAGCAATCAGTGGAGGAATCAGGTGTCAGAACACGAGAGGAATGAGATGGAAATTTAAGCAGAGAACATTACACTAGTTTTTCCCCTTTTCCCTGGAGCTGAACAGTCTCAGGTATCAGCAGATATACCGGCTACAGTGAGCGATCAATTTGTTCTGGATCATACACAAAATGGTACACAAGGAAATAATACAAATAGTGGATCTGGCCGGGTTACTCCTGAGAATGCATCAAGCCGAGAGACACCAACATTTAGTTCTAATACGAACTATACAGGCGAGGCCTATAGGAGGTGAAATGAAGTTAGATTCAGGAACAAAGGTAACAATGAGGAGTTGCCAGCCAGAAGATATGTCATACGAGAGTTATTGTGTAAACAAATGGGTTTTGTGCCAGCAAACAAATTGTCAGTAATAAACCTACCAGATAGATAGGTGGCAACTAGATGACTCCCTCCTGCTTAACCAGTCCACACTTCTAGATCTCAAAAATTCGATCTCCAATTACTTTCTAGATACCTCAACTCATGATGTACCCCAGGTGTTATCTGAGAGGCTCATAAAGCCACCACTTGATTAGCCTGGCCGTGGACTCCAAAAGAAGGGCTGCGGAGGAGGTATCATCTCTAGAATGTAAATTTCCCCTCTCCTCTCCCAACACCAGACCCAACATGACCCAGCCATACTTTCTCAAATTAGTTCATAGAAACGCCAACTTAACACCCTCCTCTCCCGTATGACTGCTATCATCATGCAAAAACTCCAGCAGAGGTACTTCGACAAACCTGATAAAGCTGACTCTGTCCTAGTTAGGAAGCTCAGCAAGAAACTGGCCTTGGGTCATATTGATAATATTCACCACTCACAAACGAGCGCCATCACATATGATTCGACTGCGATAGTCCATGCATTCCGGGACTTTTACTCCTCTCTTTGCAATCTCTCTCCGCTCCCCCCCTTTGGGGAGCCCCCCTGGTACCTACATTAAACGAGTACCTAGCACCCACACCTCTTTCCACGATTACCCCGTTACAACAATTCTCCCTGAACTCGGACATTACCGTGACTGAGGTCCTGGCAGCCATAAAATCCTTGAAAGCCCTGACAGTTTTACTCCACAATACTATAAAAAAAATTGCTGGGTGGCAGATATAGGATATCACACATTGGTATCAAAATAGTATCCAAAACCATATAGGTCTGCCTATGGCCTATTGAGAGTATATAGCCTATATATCAATCCCTATGCAGTCAAGCTATGAAAGGGGAGATGATACCCCTAAATATGTATGAGCATCTATATATGACCATATAGTGGGAATATAAAGGGCTGGGGGGGACCCTTTATATTCCCACTATATGGTCATATATAGATGCTCATACATATTTAGGGGTATCATCTCCCCTTTCATAGCTATATACTCTATTCATAGGCTATATACTCTCAATAGGCCATAGGCAGACCTATATGGTTTTGGATACTATTTTGATACCAATGTGTGATACCCTATATCTGCCACTGCCAGGGTGCTTAGTATTTTAAACACACTACACAAACTATTTTCATTTTTATCTATATTTCGCCGCTTTACCTGATGTTTTAATATGAATCTAATAAAATTTAGTTTTAATTGATACTATTTCCTTGGGGACCGGAGTGCCTCTATTTACTCTTTTTCTCTTTTTGACTATGATCAAAGTATACATTAGAGTGCACCCCATCTTTTCTGTGAGGTTACATTAAGTACCCATTATAGATGAATGGTCCTAATTTTTGTGTGCGACCATACTTTTTGTTTTGTATGACTTGACACCAGATCAAGTTGGCCAGACATATCCTCTCGGCAGCCACCTGCCAAATCGCAGCAGACTGGTGACAGCAGACTCCCCATCCCTTCAGAATACTATTAACAGAGTATGACAGGTACAGCGCATGGAACACATGACTAGTATTCGTAACAAATCATCTAAATCTTTCACCAAGGTCTGGGACCTATGGCTCTCGTTCTTTCAGGCTCGCTCCCCCTTCTCCTGACACTGCAACGATACCAGTCCACCCTTTTTCTCTTTCTCTTTTTACTCTCCTCTTCACTCCTCTACCTATTCCAATATGGAAATTGCCTCTTTACCCCTCTCTCCTTCTCTTATCTCTTTTCTCCACCTCTCTCTTTCCTCTTTTACCTCTCTTAAATAAGATATCTCTGCTTTAAGATGTTACGCTGGTCGTACCAACTAATGTCTAGTTATTTATATGCTTGTTAACTCTGCCTGTTGGTTGTTATTTTATTTGACCTTGTAAAAATAAATGTTTTAAAAAATAAATAAATAAGTAAACCTACCATATAAACAAGGGTATGATGTGAGTTTTAAACTTATGTCAGCAAGTCAGCAAGTTTAGGGACGTAGTAGGTTGGAATACGTTTAGTTTTATTCCAATCTCCAAGCCAGACACAGTCAGTATAACAATACATTTTTGCTCAGGAGACATTGTGATCTAGTGTCAGACTTGAAAAATAATAAAGATACTGGTGGTGTCTGGACTAGTGTTTGGAGTGTTTTAGTAAAACTGCGGCAGTATAACTATGTAATCGAACATCTGCCAAATTATTTATTGATTGGACAAGAGAGACGTATGTGTCTATGTAGGTCAGCCAAGAACATGTTTTAAATGTCGGAAGTCTGGTCAAGTGGTCAGTGTTTGCACAGTCGTTAAGTGTAAACTGTGCAGTGAGGTTGGCCAGGTAAGTGCTAACTGTGTAAATATTAGGTGCACTTTATGTGGAAGAATTGGCCACCCCCATAAGGATTGTCCAGATGCCTGGCATAACATTTGTAAGGATTCTCCAGATGAGGGTTTGGTGGTAGAAGAAGAAGCTTTGGAAGAGGAGGCATTATTGTCAGGGTCAATACTAACACAACAGGAAGTTCAGCAGGAGATGGCTGATATAAGCCAAGAGCATGACTAGTCAAAAAGTGTCTAACGGGCAAAAGAAAATGTACTTCAGGTTGAGCAACGGCCAGTTGAGCCATCTTCTTCTACATCGGTGTCTGTTTATGGAGATAGTAAGGGTATAGGCAATAGTAGCATGAAAATAATAAATCCTCTCGTAAGCCTGAAGGTGAATGGAGCGTTGGTCATAAACCAGATAAATAGAAACAAATTTCAGTGAGGAGCAGGTGTAGAAGTTACAGTTACTTTCAATAAATATGAGGTGTTATCTGAGTCGAATGCTGATACCGTTTGGTTGGATGCATTAGAGTTGGAGCAGGAGTTTAAAAGAGTGGAACAGGAATGTGATGCAGTTTCAGAAGATGACCCACCAACTAAAAGAAGGTCTCTACCTGAGAAGGAGCAAGTAGTGTCAGATATGGAAACAGGAGGTCGGCAAAGTGACTCTGACTTATACTGATGAGACTCCTTTTTCTGCTGCTCTTTTTGTCTCTTGCTCTAATGGCAGATTTTTCCTTAGGAATGATCTCTAGTAATGTGAACAGCATTAAGCTCAGGAAAACCAGACATGCTGTCTATGACACTTTGAATGCAGATGTGTTCTTCCTGCAGGAGACACGCTTATCTAAAGTAGGGCAGTTACATGAAGCTCAGAGAGATTGGCAAACAGGTCTATTTTTCTGGTCACTGGCTGTGGATTCATATGCAGGAGTTGTAATTCTGTTTAACACTCAGGATGTCATTGTACATAGATTGACAGATGTATTGATGGGTAGATGTCTGCTTTTGCAGGTAACCATTCAGGGCACGAGGTTACAATATTTATGGATCCCAGACAGTGCCAGAAAGTATCTCTTTACATCTGTTCCAGGAATTATTACTGGGGACTTTAATGTTGTTAGAGTGCCAAGTTACAGATCCTCTCGTAGAATGTTGAATAGAGATTCCAAAGTCCTGAACAGGATTATTTTGCAAGCCGGCTTATGTGATTTTTTTGAACGAGATGGTAGAAAAACTTGTTTCACTTACTCTTATGGTGTAAGACAGGGGTCCTCAAACTACGGCCCACGGGCCACATGCGGCCCGCTGAGGACATTTATATGGCCCGCCGGGTGTTTATGCCGCCGCTGCCTGTCTGTCATTTTTTTTACATGAGAGGGACGGTCATTGGTGGAAGAGGGAGAGGGGGCGGCGGCCGCCGCCGATTGGCTGGCCGACCGAAGCGCTGGATCATGAGAATTGTTGGACTACAACTCTAATCTCCCAGGATTCAGAGGAAGCCAGGGCATTTGGGAGGGCCGCCTGAGCGGTGACTTGTGGGCAGTGAAGGTCGGAAGCGGGAGCGCGAAGAGCGCGAATCTCTGAAAGACGCATTCAAGTCAAGCAGCCTTCATAATTTCTATGCATCTCTCCCCTCTGAGCCATATCCTCATCTCAGGAACCATGCACTCAAAATGGCAACCATCTTTGGCAGCACTTATGTCTGTGAACAGACTTTTTCTAGAATGAAACATTTGAAATCTCCAACCAGATTAAGACTAACGGATGCACACTTGCATCACTTGTTACGACTAGCAGTGACAAATATGGAACCAGACATTGACCATCTCATTAGCCAAAAGCAGGCCCATAGTTCCCATTGAAATATTGGTAAATTTGTTGATTTAACTTTACTTCATTTTAAATATTGTATTTGTTCCCGTTTTGTTTCTTCACTTCAAAATAAGATATATGCAGTGTGCATAGGAATTTGTTCATAGTTTTTGTTTTTACTATAGTCCGGCCCTCCAACGGTCTGAGGGACAGTGAACTGGCCCCCTGTTTAAAAAGTTTGAGGACCCCTGGTGTAAGAAGTAGTAGAATAGATCTGGCTTTGGAGAGTCCAACAGAAGCTGTTAATGTGAAAAATGAGTTCCTTATTCTGATCATGTGGCCCTGTATTTCTGCCTAGGTACTAGAAAGCGCCCATATGTAGGTAGAGGGCTGTGGGGATTTAATGCCAGTCTGTTAGACAATTCTGTTTTACAGGCTCAGGTAAAATCTCTCTTAGAGTGACAACAAGAAAGGCTGGATTTTTACAAGAGCGTTGCTGATTGGTGGGAGGAGGTGTAGAAGGATATAGTTTCTCTATTAAAGAGGCTGTCAATTAGTAGGGAAAAGAGTGTATATAGCCAGTATCTAAGACTTCGTAAAGAATTGGAGTCACTTTATTCGGAGGGGAGGGATGCGGGACTCAAGATTAAACGGCTGAGGTCTGAGATAAGGCAGCATCAGTACAGCAGATACAAATCTTTGATCCTGGAACGAGATTTTGGGTTCTCAGGGGCACCTGATCCTTTTGAAAATTGCAAAAAGAGAGAGTGGCAAAAAAATTAATAAGAGGTTTCGTTGACTCCCAGCGTAATTTTCAAGAGTCTAGGATGGGTATTTTGGGAGTGGTGAAATCAGAATATGCTGACTTGTTTTAGAAAAGATTTTAGATAATGAAGTTGGCCTCAATTCTTGAAGCCAACTCCTAAACCTGATACTGATAATTTGGATTTCTCCCCATTGACAGCAGAATTAATGGTGGAAGAGGTTAAGGAGGCTATTGACAACTTGCGTCAAAAGTAGGCACCAGGACCAGACGTATAAAAGCTGAGTATTATAACAAATGTAAAGACCTCCTTGCTCCAATTCTGGTGGATTTGTATAAAAGCTGTTATGAAAAGCGGTGAATGTCTAAGTCCATGAAGGTGTCATTGTTGATTCTGTTGTCCAAGAACAGTGTTTCTTAACTCCAGTCCTCACGCACCCCCAGCAGCTCATGTTTTAAGGATTTATGTTTGTGGAAGCAGGTGGGATAATTACTGACCCAGCCAAGTAGACTAAGCCACCTGTGCATGATTAAAGAAATCATTAAAACATGTTGAGGGTGCGTTATGACTGGAGTTAAGAAACACTGTCAAAGGGTAAAGAGCCTGGCGACGTTGAGAATTGGATGCCAACAACAAATGTCAATAGGAAAATTGTTGCAAAAGTCTTGTTTTCTAGATTAGTGTGTCTGTCCCCGTAACTATTATCAGGCTGTCTGTTTGGCACAGTAAAAGGGCGGAACACCTCTGGAGCAGTTATCTCAATACAAGAGATGTTTGAGAGATGCACAACCCTTGGGTGAAGTATGTTGTTGGTCTGGACCAGGCTAAAGCCTTTGATAGAGGAGATCATGTTAATCTGTGGGTAACTTTGTTGATTGCTTAAAAACTTTATATAACGAGGTATAGAGCTTCACTTTGATTAATGTCTTGCAGGCTGACACTTTCAGAGTTGAGGTGGGGGTGAGGCAGGTTAGCCCTTTGAGTCTGCACTTGTATATCTTTTTGCCATTGATCAACTTTTTAGGTCATTAAAAGTTTGTGGTTTTCGAGGGGTACCAGTCCTCCACTGCTTGCCTCTGATTGTAGTCGCATATGCGGATGATGTGACTGTAGTGGTGTCTGAACCTTGTGAAGGCCAGAGGTTATCTGCGGCCATCAGAAGCTATTCAGAGGCCTCAGGGTCTCTGGTCAACCTTGAAAGCATGAAGCTTTCTGGACACTGCAAGGTGATCCTGATTTTTATCAGCCTAAATTTGCAAAGGCCTCCTCCCATATTAACATCTTGGGTGAAATTTCGTAAGGAAGATAATGCAAAGTTAAATTGGGAGAAGAAGTTGGGGATTTTGGTATATTATAGTCATAGAGATCAGAAACATTGAAAGACTCTGACATTCTGTATAATACAACCGATGCATGTACACAGAGGCTGCTTTATTAAAGTGATATATTGTTGATGCCTATTTTACATCAGTTTTCTTATTACTTTTACACCATTCACACCCATTTGCATTTATTTACATTTGATTGTGTCCAAATAAAATAATTTTTCTTCACTGAATGTATTGTTAAAAGAATAATCATTTAAACAATAATTTAGAACATTCCTTAGCCCCTCTGCGTCCATACATAATGAAGTGCTGAATACTCACAAGTCGCTCTCAGGTAGACGGTGGATATGAGCAGAGTCAGACAGGCTGCGACAAGGGTGGGGACCAGTAACAGATACGACCTCTTACCTGGAGAATATAAGATCCAGTTACAGTCATATATAACAGAGGATGTGATTCATCTCTAGAACACATAAAGTTCATAAGAACAGAAATGCAGCCATCAAAAATGTAGAAAACATCAGAATATGGAAGGAAAACTCTATTTTCGATTTTGTTTTTGAAGAAAATATTTTTTTTATTTTATTTCTATTTAGATACAGCTGCACAGCAATACTAGTTCAGAGCACTAAGGGTTAACTTACAGCTTTGCTCAACCAGTCTCAGTTCCAGTAAAAAATAGATTGGATTTGCTTAAAAAAATTAACCTTTATTCATTAATAAATTCTTTATTCACAGAATAATATCATTAAGGTACCACAAGGCTCAGTTTGAGGACTTCCACTCTCCTCTATACCTCCTCCTCTCTGGCCTACCCAACACCCGCCTTGGCCCTTTTCAGTCTATCCTCAATTCCCTGTCCATCTTAGTTTTCTCTCCCTACTCTCTAACTTTGCTGTCCCTCTCCGTCAGTCATTACAGTGGCTCCCCTTGGCCAACAGAATTCATTTAAACTTCCATCCTCATCTTTACCCTGACTCCTTCCTGCTCCCTCCATTCTGCAAATGACTGTGGCCTCACTATCACACTGATTACTGATTAGTACTTCTACCTGATTACTCCCTACCTGTGGAATGATCTCCCATACCCTGTCAGCACACCATAATGCACAGCCGAATTTCAATGCTGCAGATGCTTCACGAAACAGAGCTACAGCGCATAACCGGCAACAGCAGCTTCTCGCAGGTTCTGTTGTGGAACTGAAGACCTCTGGACTGTGTGAGAGGTGACTACGTATGTTTTTATTAATATACAAATTTAATATGTGTGTATGTGTGTGTGTATGTGTGTGTGTGTGTATGTATGTGTGTGTTTAGATGAAATTGGTGGCATTACTATGTTGAAAAATTTGAACTGGGGCACTACTGTGCGGCATAATAGTAACTTGAGAAACTAATGTGTTGCATATTAGGCTCTGGGGGCACAACTGTGGCATAAAATGAGCTGGGGACACTACTGTGTGTCATAATAGGATTTGGGGCACTACTTAGTGGCATAATATAAGCTGGGGGCACTTCAATTTGGCATAATATGAATTGGCAGAACTTCTATTTGGTATAAAATGAACTAGCGGCACTCTATGTGACATAATATCATCTGGGGGGAACTATTTGGCATAATATGAACTGGGTCTCCGCTGTGACTCTCCGCCTGCTCCTGCTGGCATCACGGCTGTCGCTATGATGACTGGGACATCACTTCCAGGTTCCTTAGTCCTGGTTGCCTGGGCAACATTACCATCACTGTCCAGTCCGCAGATCTCTGGCCAGTCCCTTCTCCGTGTATTACCTCCTGTACCTGTGTGCTGCCGTGTGAGCATAAACTTGTACTATGCTGAGTGCAAGTCCTGGGGGCATCAGAATATCTGTGAGCATAACCAGTCTTTACGGGAAAGGCGGCTGCTATAGGCGAAGACCTCTTCTACTTGTTCTATAAGTTTATGCTGCACTGGTGGCCATAACACTGGGGCACTTGTAGACACCCTTCCAATAGGTGGTGCTAGGTGAGCTGCGGCACATGGTATCCTTGTATAAGTTTCCCTCAGTATACACCCTAATGAAATGTCCTGCACATACTTTGACTGTCAGATTAGTCTCTACTCCACAAGCGTGCCTTTAAAAGTAATTTATTTATTTAAGCCTGTCAGCCCTCCTTCCAACTCATATTTCCCATCCCTCCTGTAATGTCCAGAAGACTCCCACAGTCCCGGCAGCTCTCCCGGCACCAAGGATGTCCTAACTCATCAGTTACCACCTCTCCTCCCCCCCTTTTGTGCCACCCTATTTATGTCTTCCCCTTCCCTTTAGAATGTAAGCTCTCATGAGCAAGGTGCTTTTCCCTCCAGTTCTCCTTCTTCTATTGTGTTACCTCTAATCTTATGTCCCTAGCCTGTTTTCTAGGGGCCAGTTCAATTTCAGGTTGAACATTACTGTAACTCTCACTCACTGTCCTGTTAATAACTTGATTTGCATTATCTATTTATCTGTGTGTAACTTGATAATTAGCAGATGACTGTTCATTGCATTATGATTAGTTTTTTATAAAGTATTATGTACGTCTTATGGATCGTTGCTGTCTGCATTGCATATTACTGTAGATTTCATGTACAGCACTGCGGACCATTTGTGTTTTCATGGAAAACTAATAAGCTCCTTTGGAATTCAATATCACATCTCTGCCCAAATTTGTTTCTCCACTTCGGATCTCTCACCATTAAACTCATTCTTCCAAAAACTAAGAAAATAATATTCTGACCAGACAAACAATCATATCTATTTATGTTACCAACATGACAATTAATTCCACCCCTAAGGCTTGTGAGTGGTTCAGAAGAGTAATTATTTCACCAATAACATTTGTTGCTATCATGTGCTCAATCACAAACCATTATTATATATATTACCAGCATGTGTCCCATTACATATATATTACCAGTATGTGCCCCATTACATATATATTACCAGCATGTGCCCCATTACATATATATTACCAGCATGTGCCTCATTACATATATATTACCAGTATGTGCCCCATTACATATATATTACCAGTATGTGCCCCATTACATATATATTACCAGCATGTGCCTCATTACATATATATTACCAGCATGTGCCCCATTACATATATATTACCAGCATGTGCCCATTACATATATATTACCAGCATGTGCCCCATTACATATATATTACCAGCATGTGCCCATTACATATATATTACCAGCATGTGCTCCATTACATATATATTACCACCATGTGCCCCTTACATATATATTACCAGTATGTGCCCCTTACATATATATTACCAGTATGTGCCCCATTACATATATATTACCAGTATGTGCTCCATTACATATATATTACCAGCATGTGCCTCATTACATATATATTACCAGTATGTGCCCCATTACATATATATTACCAGTATGTGCCCATTACATATATATTACCAGTATGTGCCTCATTACATATATATTACCAGCATGTGCCCCATTACATATATATTACCAGTATGTGCCCCATTACATATATATTACCAGTATGTGCTCCATTACATATATATTACCAGCATGTGCCTCATTACATATATATTACCAGCATGTGCCCCATTACATATATATTACCAGTATGTGCCCCATTACATATATATTACCAGCATGTGCCCATTACATATATATTACCAGTATGTGCCCATTACATATATATTACCAGGATGTGCCCCATTACATATATATTACCAGTATGTGCCCCATTACATATATATTACCAGCATGTGCTCCATTACATATATATTACCAGTATGTGCCCCATTACATATATATTACCAGTATGTGCCCATTACATATATATTACCAGCATGTGCCCCATTACATATATATTACCAGCATGTGCCCCTTACATATATATTAGCAGTATGTGCCCCATTACATATATATTACCAGCATGTGCCCATTACATATATATTACCAGTATGTGCTCCATTACATATATATTACCAGCATGTGCCCATTACATATATATTACCAGCATGTGCCCCATTACATATATATTACCAGCATGTGCCCATTACATATATATTACCAGCATGTGCCCCATTACATATATATTACCAGTATGTGCCCCATTACATATATATTACCAGCATGTGCCCCATTACATATATATTACCAGTATGTGCCCCATTACATATATATTACCAGTATGTGCCCCATTACATATATATTACCAGTATGTGCCCATTACATATATATTACCAGCATGTGCCCCATTACATATATATTACCAGCATGTGCCCCATTACATATATATTACCAGTATGTGCCCCATTACATATATATTACCAGCATGTGCCCCATTACATATATATTACCAGTATGTGCCCCTTACATATATATTACCAGTATGTGCCCCATTACATATATATTACCAGCATGTGCCCATTACATATATATTACCAGTATGTGCTCCATTACATATATATTACCAGTATGTGCCCCATTACATATATATTACCAGCATGTGCCCCATTACATATATATTACCAGTATGTGCCCCAATACATATATATTACCAGCATGTGCCCCATTACATATATATTACCAGCATGTGCCCCATTACATATATATTACCAGCATGTGCCCATTACATATATATTACCAGTATGTGCCCCATTACATATATATTACCAGCATGTGCCCCATTACATATATATTACCAGCATGTGCCCCATTACATATATATTACCAGCATGTGCCCATTACATATATATTACCAGCATGTGCCCCATTACATATATATTACCAGCATGTGCCCCATTACATATATATTACCAGCATGTGCCCCATTACATATATATTACCAGCATGTGCCCCATTACATATATATTACCAGCATGTGCCCATTACATATATATTACCAGTATGTGCCCCATTACATATATATTACCAGCATGTGCCCCATTACATATATATTACCAGCATGTGCCCCATTACATATATATTACCAGCATGTGCCCATTACATATATATTACCAGCATGTGCCCATTACATATATATTACCAGTATGTGCCCATTACATATATATTACCAGTATGTGCCCATTACATATATATTACCAGTATGTGCCCCATTACATATATATTACCAGCATGTGCCCATTACATATATATTACCAGCATGTGCCTCATTACATATATATTACCAGTATGTGCCCCATTACATATATATTACCAGCATGTGCCTCATTACATATATATTACCAGTATGTGCCCCATTACATATATATTACCAGTATGTGCCCCATTACATATATATTACCAGCATGTGCCTCATTACATATATATTACCAGCATGTGCCCCATTACATATATATTACCAGCATGTGCCCATTACATATATATTACCAGCATGTGCCCCATTACATATATATTACCAGCATGTGCCCATTACATATATATTACCAGCATGTGCTCCATTACATATATATTACCAGTATGTGCTCCATTACATATATATTACCAGTATGTGCTCCATTACATATATATTACCAGCATGTGCCTCATTACATATATATTACCAGCATGTGCCCCATTACATATATATTACCAGTATGTGCCCCATTACATATATATTACCAGTATGTGCCCCATTACATACATATTACCAGCATGTGCCCCATTACATATATATTACCAGCATGTGCCCCATTACATACATATTACCAGCATGTGCCCCATTACATATATATTACCAGCATGTGCCCATTACATATATATTACCAGCATGTGCCCCATTACATATATATTACCAGCATGTGCCCATTACATATATATTACCAGCATGTGCCCCATTACATATATATTACCAGTATGTGCCCATTACATATATATTACCAGCATGTGCCCCATTACATATATATTACCAGCATGTGCCCCTTACATATATATTACCAGTATGTGCTCCATTACATATATATTACCAGCATGTGCCCATTACATATATATTACCAGCATGTGCCCCATTACATATATATTACCAGCATGTGCCCATTACATATATATTACCAGCATGTGCCCCATTACATATATATTACCAGTATGTGCCCCATTACATATATATTACCAGCATGTGCCCCATTACATATATATTACCAGTATGTGCCCCATTACATATATATTACCAGTATGTGCCCATTACATATATATTACCAGCATGTGCCCCATTACATATATATTACCAGCATGTGCCCCATTACATATATATTACCAGTATGTGCCCCATTACATATATATTACCAGTATGTGCCCCATTACATATATATTACCAGTATGTGCCCCTTACATATATATATTACCAGTATGTGCCCCATTACATATATATTACCAGCATGTGCCCATTACATATATATTACCAGCATGTGCCCATTACATATATATTACCAGTATGTGCTCCATTACATATATTTTACCAGTATGTGCCCCATTACATATATATTACCAGCATGTGCCCCATTACATATATATTACCAGTATGTGCCCCAATACATATATATTACCAGCATGTGCCCCATTACATATATATTACCAGCATGTGCCCCATTACATATATATTACCAGCATGTGCCCATTACATATATATTACCAGTATGTGCCCCATTACATATATATTACCAGCATGTGCCCCATTACATATATATTACCAGCATGTGCCCCATTACATATATATTACCAGTATGTGCCCATTACATATATATTACCAGCATGTGCCCCATTACATATATATTACCAGCATGTGCCCCATTACATATATATTACCAGCATGTGCCCCATTACATATATATTACCAGCATGTGCCCCATTACATATATATTACCAGCATGTGCCCATTATATATATTATACCAGTATGTGCCCCATTACATATATATTACCAGCATGTGCCCCATTACATATATATTACCAGCATGTGCCCCATTACATATATATTACCAGCATGTGCCCATTACATATATATTACCAGCATGTGCCCATTACATATATATTACCAGTATGTGCCCCATTACATATATATTACCAGCATGTGCCCATTACATATATATTACCAGTATGTGCCCCATTACATATATATTACCAGCATGTGCCCATTACATATATATTACCAGTATGTGCCCATTACATATATATTACCAGCATGTGCCCATTACATATATATTACCAGCATGTGCCGCTTACATATATATTACCAGTATGTGCCCATTACATATATATTACCAGTATGTGCCCATTACATATATATTACCAGTATGTGCCCATTACATATATATTACCAGTATGTGCCCATTACATATATATTACCAGTATGTGCCCATTACATACATATTACCAGCATGTGCCCATTACATATATATTACCAGCATGTGCCCCTTACATATATATTACCAGCATGTGCCCCTTACATATATATTACCAGTATGTGCCCATTACATATATATTACCAGTGTGTGCCCCTTCCATATATATTACCAGCAGGTTCCCATTACATATATATTACCAGTATGTGCCCCAATACATATATATTACCAGCATGTGCCCCATTACATATATATTACCAGTATGTGCCCATTACATATATATTACCAGCATGTGCCCATTACATATATATTACCAGTATGTGCCCATTACATATATATTACCAGCATGTGCCCCATTACATATATATTACCAGTATGTGCCCATTACATATATATTACCAGTATGTGCCCATTACATATATATTACCAGCATGT
This sequence comes from Mixophyes fleayi, assembly GCF_038048845.1. Lineage (NCBI taxonomy): Eukaryota > Metazoa > Chordata > Amphibia > Anura > Limnodynastidae > Mixophyes > Mixophyes fleayi. The sequence continues at coordinate 24,602 of NW_027448500.1, forward strand.
GCCCCATTACATATATATTACCAGTATGTGCCCATTACATATATATTACCAGCATGTGCCCAATTACATATATATTACCAGCAATGTGCCCCATTACATATATATTACCAGTATGTGCCCCATTACATATATATTACCAGTATGTGCCCATTACATATATATTACCAGTATGTGCCCATTACATATATATTACCAGTATGTGCCCATTACATATATATTACCAGCATGTGCCCCATTACATATATATTACCAGCATGTGCCCCTTACATATATATTACCAGCATGTGCCCATTACATATATATTACCAGCATGTGCCCATTACATATATATTACCAGTATGTGCCCATTACATATATATTACCAGTATGTGCCCATTACATATATATTACCAGCATGTGCCCCATTACATATATATTACCAGTATGTGCCCATTACATATATATTACCAGTATGTGCCCATTACATATATATTACCAGTATGTGCCCATTACATATATATTACCAGTATGTGCCCATTACATATATATTACCAGCATGTGCCCCATTACATATATATTACCAGTATGTGCCCATTACATATATATTACCAGTATGTGCCCATTACATATATATTACCAGCAGGTTCCCATTACATATATATTACCAGCATGTGCCCATTACATATATATTACCAGCATGTGCCCCTTACATATATATTACCAGCATGTGCCCATTACATATATATTACCAGCATGTGCCCCTTACATATATATTACCAGCATGTACCCATTACATATATATTACCAGTATGTGCCCATTACATATATATTACCAGCATGTGCCCCATTACATATATATTACCAGTATGTGCCCATTACATATATATTACCAGTATGAGCCCATTACATATATATTACCAGCATGTGCCCCATTACATATATATTACCAGTATGTGCCCATTACATATATATTACCAGCATGTGCCCAATTACATATATATTACCAGCATGTGCCCCATTACATATATATTACCAGCATGTGCCCCATTACATATATATTACCAGCATGTGCCCCATTACATATATATTACCAGCATGTGCCCCATTACATATATATTACCAGTATGTGCCCCATTACATATATATTACCAGTATGTGCCCATTACATATATATTACCAGCATGTGCCCATTACATATATATTACCAGCATGTGCCCATTACATATATATTACCAGCATGTGCCCCATTACATATATATTACCAGTATGTGCCCATTACATATATATTACCAGTATGTGCCCATTACATATATATTACCAGTATGTGCCCATTACATATATATTACCAGCATGTGCCCCATTACATATATATTACCAGCATGTGCCCATTACATATATATTACCAGTATGTGCCCATTACATATATATTACCAGCATGTGCCCATTACATATATATTACCAGCATGTGCCCCATTACATATATATTACCAGCATGTGCCCCTTACATATATATTACCAGTATGTGCCCATTACATATATATTACCAGCATGTGCCTCATTACATATATATTACCAGTATGTGCCCATTACATATATATTACCAGTATGTGCCCATTACATATATATTACCAGTATGTGCCCATTACATATATATTACCAGTATGTGCCTATTACATATATATTACCAGCATGTGCCCCATTACATATATATTACCAGCATGTGCCCCTTACATATATATTACCAGTATGTGCCCATTACATATATATTACCAGCATGTGCCTCATTACATATATATTACCAGTATGTGCCCATTACATATATATTACCAGTATGTGCCCATTACATATATATTACCAGAATGTGCCCATTACATATATATTACCAGTATGTGCCCATTACATATATATTACCAGCATGTGCCCATTACATATATATTACCAGCATGTGCCCCTTACATATATATTACCAGCATGTGCCCCTTACATATATATTACCAGTATGTGCCCATTACATATATATTACCAGTATGTGCCCCTTACATATATATTACCAGCAGGTTCCCATTACATATATATTACCAGTATGTGTCCCAATACATATATATTACCAGCATGTGCCCCATTACATATATATTACCAGTATGTGCCCATTACATATATATTACCAGCATGTGCCCATTACATATATATTACCAGTATGTGCCCATTACATATATATTACCAGCATGTGCCCCATTACATATATATTACCAGTATGTGCCCATTACATATATATTACCAGTATGTGCCCATTACATATATATTACCAGCATGTGCCCCATTACATATATATTACCAGTATGTGCCCATTACATATATATTACCAGCATGTGCCCAATTACATATATATTACCAGCATGTGCCCCATTACATATATATTACCAGTATGTGCCCCATTACATATATATTACCAGTGTGTGCCCATTACATATATATTACCAGTATGTGCCCATTACATATATATTATCAGTATGTGCCCATTACATATATATTACCAGCATGTGCCCATTACATATATATTACCAGCATGTGCCCCTTACATATATATTACCAGCATGTGCCCATTACATATATATTACCAGCATGTGCCCATTACATATATATTACCAGCATGTGCCCATTACATATATATTACCAGTATGTGCCCATTACATATATATTACCAGTATGTGCCCATTACATATATATTACCAGCATGTGCCCCATTACATATATATTACCAGTATGTGCCCATTACATATATATTACTAGTATGTGCCCATTACATATATATTACCAGTATGTGCCCATTACATATATATTACCAGTATGTGCCCATTACATATATATTACCAGCAGGTTCCCATTACATATATATTACCAGCATGTGCCCATTACATATATATTACCAGCATGTGCCCCTTACATATATATTACCAGCATGTGCCCATTACATATATATTACCAGCATGTGCCCCTTACATATATATTACCAGCATGTACCCATTACATATATATTACCAGTATGTGCCCATTACATATATATTACCAGCATGTGCCCCATTACATATATATTACCAGTAAGTGCCCATTACATATATATTACCAGTATGTGCCCATTACATATATATTACCAGCATGTGCCCCATTACATATATATTACCAGTATGTGCCCATTACATATATATTACCAGCATGTGCCCAATTACATATATATTACCAGCATGTGCCCCATTACATATATATTACCAGTATGTGCCCATTACATATATATTACCAGCATGTGCCCATTACATATATATTACCAGCATGTGCCCCATTACATATATATTACCAGCATGTGCCCCATTACATATATATTACCAGCATGTGCCCATTACATATATATTACCAGTATGTGCCCCATTACATATATATTACCAGCATGTGCCCCATTACATATATATTACCAGCATGTGCCCCATTACATATATATTACCAGCATGTGCCCATTACATATATATTACCAGTATGTGCCCCATTACATATATATTACCAGCATGTGCCCCATTACATATATATTACCAGTATGTGCCCCATTACATATATATTACAAGCATGTGCCCATTACATATATATTACCAGCATGTGCCCATTACATATATATTACCAGTATGTGCCCCATTACATATATATTACCAGCATGTGCCCATTACATATATATTACCAGTATGTGCCCCATTACATATATATTACCAGCATGTGCCCATTACATATATATTACCAGTATGTGCCCATTACATATATATTAACAGCATGTGCCCATTACATATATATTACCAGCATGTGCCGCTTACATATATATTACCAGTATGTGCGCATTACATATATATTACCAGTATGTGCCCATTACATATATATTACCAGTATGTGCCCATTACATATATATTACCAGCATGTGCCCCATTACATATATATTACCAGTATGTGCCCCATTACATATATATTACCAGTATGTGCCCATTACATATATATTACCAGCATGTGCCCATTACATATATATTACCAGCATGTGCCCATTACATATATATTACCAGCATGTGCCCCATTACATATATATTACCAGTATGTGCCCATTACATATATATTACCAGCATGTGCCCAATTACATATATATTACCAGCATGTGCCCCATTACATATATATTACCAGTATATGCCCATTACATATATATTACCAGTATGTGCACCATTACATATATATTACCAGTATGTGCCCATTACATATATATTACCAGCATGTGCCCCATTACATATATATTACCAGCATGTGCCCATTACATATATATTACCAGTATGTGCCCATTACATATATATTACCATCATGTGCCACATTACATATATACTACCAGTATGTGCCCATTACATATATATTACCAGTATGTGCCCATTACATATATATTACCAGTATGTGCCCATTACATATATATTACCAGTATGTGCCCATTACATATATATTACCAGCATGTGCCCATTACATATATATTACCAGCATGTGCCCCATTACATATATATTACCAGTATGTGCCCATTACATATATATTACCAGCATGTGCCCATTACATATATATTACCAGCATGTGCCCCATTACATATATATTACCAGCATGTGCCCCTTACATATATATTACCAGTATGTGCCCATTACATATATATTACCAGCATGTGCCCATTACATATATATTACCAGTATGTGCCCCAATACATATATATTACCAGTATGTGCCCATTACATATATATTACCAGCATGTGCCCATTACATATATATTACCAGCATGTGCCCCATACATATATATTACCAGTATATGCCCATTACATATATATTACCAGTATGTGCCCCATTACATATATATTACCAGTATGTGCCCTTTACATATATATTACCAGCATGTGCCCCTTACATATATATTACCAGTATGTGCCCCATTACATATATATTACCAGTATGTGCCCATTACATATATATTACCAGTATGTGCCCATTACATATATATTACCAGCATGTGCCCCATTACATATATATTACCAGCATGTGCCCATTACATATATATTACCAGCATGTGCTCCATTACATATATATTACCAGCATGTGCTCCATTACATATATATTACCAGTATGTGCTCCATTACATATATATTACCAGTATGTGCCCCATTACATATATATTACCAGTATGTGCCCATTACATATATATTACCAGTATGTGCCCATTACATATATATTACCAGTATGTGCCCCATTACATATATATTACCAGCATGTGCCCATTACATATATATTACCAGCATGTGCCCATTACATATATATTACCAGCATGTGCCCCATTACATATATATTACCAGCATGTGCCCCTTACATATATATTACCAGTATGTGCCCCTTACATATATATTACCAGTATGTGCCCCATTACATATATATTACCAGTATGTGCCCCAATACATATATATTACCAGTATGTGCCCATTACATATATATTACCAGTATGTGCCCCATTACATATATATTACCAGTATGTGCCCATTACATATATATTACCAGCATGTGCCCATTACATATATATTACCAGTATGTGCCCATTACATATATATTACCAGTATGTGCCCCATTACATATATATTACCAGCATGTGCCCCTTACATATATATTACCAGTATGTGCCCATTACATATATATTACCAGTATGTGCTCCATTACATATATATTACCAGCATGTGCCCCTTACATATATATTACCAGTATGTGCCCATTACATATATATTACCAGTATGTGCCCCATTACATATATATTACCAGTATGTGCCCATTACATATATATTACCAGTATGTGCCCCATTACATATATATTACCAGTATTTGTCCCATTACATATATATTACCAGTATGTGCCCCATTACATATATATTACCAGTATGTGCCCATTACATATATATTACCAGCATGTGCCCCTTACATATATATTACCAGTATGTGCCCCAATTACATATATATTACCAGTATGTGCCCATTACATATATATTACCAGCATGTGCCCCTTACATATATATTACCAGTATGTGCCCCATTACATATATATTACCAGTATGTGCCCATTACATATATATTACCAGCATGTGCCCATTACATATATATTACCAGCATGTGCCCCTTACACATATATTACCAGTATGTGCCCATTACATATATATTACCAGTATGTGCCCCATTACATATATATTACCAGTATGTGCCCATTACATATATATTACCAGCATGTGCCCCATTACATATATATTACCAGCATGTGCCCCATTACATATATATTACCAGTATGTGCCCCATTACATATATATTACCAGCATGTGCCCATTACATATATATTACCAGCATGTGCCCATTACATATATATTACCAGTATGTGCCCATTACATATATATTACCAGTATGTGCCCATTACATATATATTACCAGTATGTGCCCATTACATATATATTACCAAGTATGTGCCCCATTACATATATATTACCAGTATGTGCCCATTACATATATATTACCAGCATGTGCCCATTACATATATATTACCAGTATGTGCCCCATTACATATATATTACCAGTATGTGCCCATTACATATATATTACCAGCATGTGCCCATTACATATATATTACCAGCATGTGCCCCTTACATATATATTACCAGTATGTGCCCATTACATATATATTACCAGTATGTGCCCCATTACATATATATTACCAGTATGTGCCCATTACATATATATTACCAGCATGTGCCCCTTACATATATATTACCAGTATGTGCCCCATTACATATATATTACCAGTATGTGCCCATTACATATATATTACCAGCTATGTGCCCCATTACATATATATTACCAGCATGTGCCCCATTACATATATATTACCAGTATGTGCCCATTACATATATATTACCAGCATGTGCCCATTACATATATATTACCAGCATGTGCCCATTACATATATTACCAGTATGTGCCCATTACATATATATTACCAGTATGTGCCCCATTACATATATATTACCAGTATGTGCCCATTACATATATATTACCAGTATGTGCCCCATTACATATATATTACCAGCATGTGCCCCATTACATATATATTACCAGCATGTGCCCCATTACATATATATTACCAGTATGTGCCCATTACATATATATTACCAGTATGTGCCCATTACATATATATTACCAGTATGTGCCCATTACATATATATTACCAGTATGTGCCCATTACATATATATTACCAGCATGTGCCCATTACATATATATTACCAGCATGTGCCCCATTACATATATATTACCAGCATGTGCCCCTTACATATATATTACCAGTATGTGCCCCTTACATATATATTACCAGTATGTGCCCCATTACATATATATTACCAGTATGTGCCCCATTACATATATATTACCAGTATGTGCCCATTACATATATATTACCAGTATGTGCCCCATTACATATATATTACCAGTATGTGCCCATTACATATATATTACCAGTATGTGCCCCATTACATATATATTACCAGTATGTGCCCATTACATATATATTACCAGCATGTGCCCCTTACATATATATTACCAGTATGTGCCCCATTACATATATATTACCAGTATGTGCCCATTACATATATATTACCAGCATGTGCCCATTACATATATATTACCAGCATGTGCCCCTTACACATATATTACCAGAATATGCCCATTACACATATATTACCAGTATGTGCCCATTACATATATATTACCAGTATGTGCCCATTACATATATATTACCAGCATGTGCCCCATTACATATATATTACCAGTATGTGCCCCATTACATATATATTACCAGTATGTGCCCATTACATATATATTACCAGCATGTGCCCCATTACATATATATTACCAGCATGTGCCCCATTACATATATATTACCAGTATGTGCCCATTACATATATATTACCAGCATGTGCCCATTACATATATATTACCAGCAATGTGCTCCATTACATATATATTACCAGTATGTGCTCCATTACATATATATTACCAGTATGTGCCCCATTACATATATATTACCAGTATGTGCACATTACATATATATTACCAGCATGTGCCCATTACATATATATTACCAGCATGTGCCCATTACATATATATTACCAGTATGTGCCCCATTACATATATATTACCAGTATGTGCCCATTACATATATATTACCAGCATGTGCCCCTTACATATATATTACCAGTATGTGCCCATTACATATATATTACCAGCATGTGCCCATTACATATATATTACCAGTATGTGCCCATTACATATATACCAGTATGTGCCCCATTACATATATATTACCAGCATGTGCCCATTACATATATATTACCAGTATGTGCCCCATTACATATATATTACCAGTATGTGCCCATTACATATATATTACCAGCATGTGCCCCATTACATATATATTACCAGCATGTGCCCTTACATATATATACCAGTATGTGCCCATTACATATATATTACCAGCATGTGCTCCTTACATATATATTACCAGTATGTGCCCCATTACATATATATTACCAGCATGTGCCCATTACATATATATTACCAGTATGTGCCCATTACATATATATTACCAGTATGTGCCCATTACATATATATTACCAGTATGTGCCCATTACATATATATTACCAGCATGTGCCCATTACATATATATTACCAGCTATGTGCCCCATTACATATATATTACCAGTATGTGCCCATTACATATATATTACCAGCATGTGCCCATTACATATATATTACCAGCATGTGCCCCATTACATATATATTACCAGCATGTGCCCATTACATATATATTACCAGTATGTGCCCATTACATATATATTACCAGCATGTGCCCATTACATATATATTACCAGTATGTGCCCCATTACATATATATTACCAGTATGTGCCCATTACATATATATTACCAGCATGTGCCCATTACATATATATTACCAGCATGTGCCCATACATATATATTACCAGTATGTGCCCATTACATATATATTACCAGTATGTGCCCCATTACATATATATTACCAGTATGTGCCCATTACATATATATTACCAGCATGTGCCCCTTACATATATATTACCAGTATGTGCCCCATTACATATATATTACCAGTATGTGCCCATTACATATATATTACCAGTATGTGCCCATTACATATATATTACCAGCATGTGCCCCATTACATATATATTACCAGCATGTGCCCCATTACATATATATTACCAGTATGTGCCCATTACATATATATTACCAGTAATGTGCCCATTACATATATATTACCAGTATGTGCCCCTTACATATATATTACCAGCTATGTGCCCATTACATATATATTACCAGCATGTGCCCATTACATATATATTACCAGCATGTGCCCCATTACATATATATTACCAGCATGTGCCCCATTACATATATATTACCAGTATGTGCCCATTACATATATATTACCAGTATGTGCCCCATTACATATATATTACCAGTATGTGCCCCAATACATATATATTACCAGTATGTGCCCATTACATATATATTACCAGTATGTGCCCCATTACATATATATTACCAGCATGTGCCCATTACATATATATTACCAGCTATGTGCCCATTACATATATATTACCAGTATGTGCCCATTACATATATTACCAGTATGTGCCCCATTACATATATATTACCAGCATGTGCCCCTTACATATATATTACCAGTATGTGCCCATTACATATATATTACCAGTATGTGCTCCATTACATATATATTACCAGCATGTGCCCCTTACATATATATTACCAGTATGTGCCCATTACATATATATTACCAGTATGTGCCCATTACATATATATTACCAGTATGTGCCCCAATACATATATATTACCAGTATGTGCCCATTACATATATATTACCAGTATGTGCCCCATTACATATATATTACCAGTCATGTGCCCATTACATATATATTACCAGCATGTGCCCATTACATATATATTACCAGTATGTGCCCATTACATATATATTACCAGTATGTGCCCCATTACATATATATTACCAGCATGTGCCCCTTACATATATATTACCAGTATGTGCCCATTACATATATATTACCAGTATGTGCTCCATTACATATATATTACCAGCATGTGCCCCTTACATATATATTACCAGTATGTGCCCATTACATATATATTACCAGTATGTGCCCCATTACATATATATTACCAGTATGTGCCCATTACATATATATTACCAGTATGTGCCCCATTACATATAATATTACCAGTATGTGTCCCATTAACATATATATTACCAGTATGTGCCCCATTACATATATATTACCAGTATGTGCCCATTACATATATATTACCAGTATGTGGCCCCATTACATATATATTACCAGTATGTGCCCATTACATATATATTACCAGCATGTGCCCCATTACATATATATTACCAGTATGTGCCCCATTACATATATATTACCAGTATGTGCCCATTACATATATATTACCAGCATGTGCCCATTACATATATATTACCAGCATGTGCCCCTTACACTATATTACCAGTAAGTGCCCATTACACATATATTACCAGTATGTGCCCCATTACATATATATTACCAGTATGTGCCCATTACATATATATTACCAGCATGTGCCCCTTACATATATATTACCAGTATGTGCCCCATTACATAATATATTACCAGTATGTGCCCATTACATATATATTACCAGCATGTGCCCCATACATATATATTACCAGTATGTGCCCATTACATATATATTACCAGTATGTGCCCATTACATATATATTACCAGCTATGTGCTCCATTACATATATTACAATTGACCAGTATGTGCCCATTACATATATTACCAGTATGTGCCCCATTACATATATATTACCAGTATGTGCCCCATTACATATATATTACCAGTATGTGCCCCATTACATATATATTACCAGTATGTGCCCCATTACATTATATATTACCAGCATGTGCCCCTTACATATATATTACCAGTATGTGCCCCATTACATATATATTACCAGTATGTGCCCATTACATATATATTACCAGCATGTGCCCCTTACATATATATTACCAGCATGTGCCCCTTACACATATATTACCAGTATGATGCCCATTACACATATATTACCAGTATGTGCCCCATTACATATATATTACCAGTATGTGCCCATTACATATATATTACCAGCATGTGCCCCTTACATATATATTACCAGTATGTGCCCCATTACATATATATTACCAGTATGTGCCCATTACATATATATTACCAGTCATGTGCCCCATTACATATATATTACCAGTATGTGCCCCATTACATATATATTACCAGTATGTGCCCATTACATATATATTACCAGCATGTGCTCCATTACAATATATATTACCAGTATGTGCTCCATTACATATATATTACCAGTATGTGCCCCATTACATATATATTACCAGTATGTGCCCATTACATATATATTACCAGTATGTGCCCATTACATATATATTACCAGCATGTGCCATTACATATATATTACCAGCATGTGCCCCATTACATATCACATATGTT